>NC_034195.2:47333972-47498972 GCF_002021735.2 Oncorhynchus kisutch
TAAGCATGTGACAAATCAAATGTGATTTGATTTGATTTTACTTGTGACTTGAGTTTGTTTGTCTCCGTTTGTCTCCTTGAACTGCGTATGTGATGGCAAATCTGATTATTCAATTGGCATTTAATTGTAAGAATGTTGGCCAAATCTTAAGCCTATAATGTCTTGTGCTTCATTCACATTTGGATTACATTTTTGGGAGGAAATCTCCCTTATTTTTCAGCTTGAAGTCATGCGAGTTCAACAACAACTCAAATACTCAGGTAGAGGTTTACCTGGTCAGGTAAAGAAAAGCTCTGGCTTAGCATTTGATGTGATCTCACATAGTAACTAGTGTCAAGCTGTAAACAAGCGAGATTCTCTCCAAACAGGACAACCTTAAAGTCATAGCATATGATGATTAGGCTACCATCTGATTGTTATCATTATGCATAACTAAAAGTGTTATTGCAAGTAGTTGATCCTATCACAACAACAGTTGAGGTATCAAAGCCAAATGTGAGGGTTGTAGTATGTCTTGTAGGTTGCACCATGTCTACTACAGATTAAGATATATGTTTACATCTAAAAACCACAGGCACTGCTCATATTTGCTTGCAGTGCACCTTTTTACATTTTACCTGGAGTGGAGTACCTAGCTATTAAGTGGATTGGTTAGGCTATCATTGTTAGTTGCGTTATTTGTAGAACAGAGAATAATTCCCGCCTACACAATCAAAGTGAAGTAGGATGTCTCTTGCATATGGATTAAAACCCAGATGGCCTGCGTAAATATATTGGCAAAATGTAATTATTGAGTTGGGCTTGTTTGGTACCTTAATTAAATTTGTTCTACACCATTAGAAATAGGACTGAGACGTCAACCGCGCATGGACTGCCTCAGACATAGATGTTCATGCATACCTCTGCCTGAAAACTTTCTGCGCGACTCGAGGAAGGAGGGCTCGTGCGCTTGTGCAATTGGTTGACAAGAGCGCAGTGCGCTGACTGTCCTCCGAACAACGAGAGGCTGACTGCTTAGTCGTTATGGATTTAAATTACCTGTAAACAGTATCAGCAGGTTTGACAGGACATCCTTACACTATTTCATCAATTGCAGGTAAAAAAATAAAGTGGCTGATACATATCTCTATTATGTTGTTCAGTGGACGTGTCTGTGGTTCGGTGGGGATGTTGAAACAATGACTAGCCTTTTCACAGTAAACTATTATTTTGTATGTTTAAATGAATATTTCAAAATGATACATGCCATCTCAATTCCTCTCGCAGGACAATAACACCCTTTAATATGCATGCTTAATAACGATGTAAAACATTACACGAGATGTGTATCTCTTTCTCGAAGGTTTTGTGAATAAATATACGTTTTAAATTAGTATTCTGATATAAAATGCTGTGAACTAGTTCTTCACGTTGTTTCTTGCTTCTTTAACTGAAACTGTAAAGAGAGCATGTTTACATGCTGCAGTGATGTAGACTGGTTGGACTCGGCAAGGTGAGAGGCAATTCAAACAGAGAGAGCTGCTGATAAGGTTATAGTTTTGAGTCTGAGCGAGCAAGTTTTGTTGTACTGTACAGACATGAAACTAGGCTAGACAAATTGTTAAAGTGAATTTAAGTTTGCAGGCAGCTCGGTGGCAATTATAATTCTGTATTTCATATTACAGTACACCTACTGTAATATAAATACGATATCGAAGCAAGTACTTATGTAATGACACACAGTACAATACCGTTAAATTGACTATTATACTGTAATTACAAGGTATTGGTGCAAGCAGGTTGGCTGCTAGGTAAAGTGTTTACTCATTACAGCATATTAATGAATAGTTGGTGTTTTATATCACTTGCACGTCTAGAGGCCATAAGAAAGGCTTCCAAACTGGCAGCGATTACAGGGAAATGCAGACAAAAAGGACATGGCAAGATGCTCAACCAATTAAGGTTTAAGACTTGTAGCCTTGTCCCTATACACTTTACATTGACGGGGACATAGGAAAATAATTGGTACAGCCTTCTCACTCACAGGTGTAACAAATAAAGCATCTTACGAGGCACACCTAAAAAAAATGGTAATAAGCCAGAAACAACAATAACATGCACACATTAGGGGTCAAAAGGTTTTTGGTGTTCCAAAGATAGGTACTGTATTCTATGGGATGGAATTACAGTCCCATTTGAGAGACAGGATTCTTTCCCTGGCCTCACCATTTCCCCACAATGCACCATAAATGACAGTATTCTGCAGTAAAACGTTTCAGAGTATTTTACTGTTATTAATACTCCCAAATTACCGTATAATATACAGTTTTCCGTTACAGTGCAACTGTACAAAATGTGAGTATATTATTTGATAGACAAACATTAAGCTATCCGTTGACAGTTTAAAATAGGGAGCTACAAAGGTCAGTCCTAAATTATACTGACTGACTCCGAGCGCATTGTTTCTGTCCGAAGCTATGCCTGATAGCAGAGTGACCACAACGTCCAGTTTACCTTTCCTATTGTCGGATATGATTTTGTGATGATAGCCGAGCTTGAGGAGGGGAACCCATTCTGATTCTAGGGTGTCATGTATACTAATCCAGGACCGAGTGAAGAGTTTTCCCTGTGGTGGAACCCTCGCCTGTCTTTGTCAGTCAGGTCTGTGTGCACTTTGCAAGGCTGTCAGAAGGTAATTTTGTCAATGCTGCATGCGTTGTGTGTTCGGTCTATCGAGTTGTTATTGTAGGCCGAGGCTATCCACCATGTAAGTGTGAGACTTGTGTAACTTGTAATTGATAAATGTATTGGGTTTATCTCATGACATTGTGAACTGTTGTTTGATAGCATTTTGGTTTGCAATTTGGTTTGGTTTGCACTAATTATTATTGTTAATGCATGCGTTTCCAAACATGTTTGGCCCACGACCCCATTTTGATATCTGAAAATTCTTGCGATGCCCACCATGTGAAAATAATGATGTAATTAACTTTTTTATTTGGGGCTATGGCAGTCAATTGAAAAATATTCTAACAGTATTTATGATTGTCTTCTCAACTCCCCACCACATACTTTTAATGTGGGGTTATGAACGTCAATTGCTAATTAGTTTGACATAATGTGTCTTATCTCACCACCACTAATGAGATGGGTGTGCTTGATGCATGTCGAGAGTCTGAGGTTCTCTAACGTGGTCGACAGTGCGCACTTTATCTCTGCTGTCTCATCCAACCTGTATCGATATTTGGTTTTAATACAGAAGAGAGCACTGATGGTTCTTTAAAGACAACTGGGAACTCGGAAAAATCATGACGTCCGTGATGTTCAGTTCGGAAAGTCGGAAGCTCTAGAAAGAGGCCCAATTTCCTGAGTTTGGAATTCCGAGTTGGTTGACCGTAAAAAATATATATTAAAAAAAGAGTTCCCAGTGGTCTTGAACGCACTGAAGTCGGAGATTTCCGAGTTCCCAGTTGTTTTGAACGCGGCAATTAATGCTCAGAGGGTGACGTTTTATTATTCCAGTTGAGTCAGGAACCAAAGCCCCTCGTAGTGACCAGTGAATGCATTCTGTCACATGACGGCTCGCTCAGCTGTTCGATTTCACTTACAGGCATGTCGATTGAACCAGGGGCACAGTCAAACGGATTGGGAAGTCGTTCCCAATGTGCTCTTCCAAGTCTTGAAGGTTATCAGTCATCACTCGTATGGGACACTTACAGATGCTGTTTTCTGTTAGAAACATGTATTTTTTCATCACACAGAAAGTCAACCAAGTCTAATTTTTACATCCATTGTGAATGACAGCAGTTCCTCTCTCAATGTGAAACATCTTTCCAACACTCCTCGATAATCACCAATCCTCCGTGTGAAATAGAACACTGTCATGCTCTAATCCCGTCTTCACATAGTTTCCCGAACAGGCGGGCGCGCAGTGGATGTGGTTTTATGTAGTTTACAATCAAAGTTACCTGCTGCAGCATATCTCTGACTTCTGTGTTCAGCTCTTTTGAGGACATTTGCATCCCCCGACATGTATAGAGAACAAAATTCAATGCATGGGCATCTCTGTCCTCACATTAATGTCAATTTGTAGAGCATAAACTGGGGAGTTTTTGAATCGTTCAGCAGTTAAGAGTTTCGTTTTGATTGCTAGCAATAGCATAAATGATTCGTTTAACAGTGTTATCTGACAAAGCTATTGATCTGTGTTTCTGTGCCTCTGCCTCCCCACACATTATTTTCACCATATCAATTGCGTCCGGTAATATCAAAGTCTCTGCAATAGTCTGTGTGGTTTCAAGGCGTAGCGGACCGAACCATTCACGGTGGGGATGATTCAAGTGTAATGGTCAAGTGCAGACTTTTTCCATGATCTAAGGGGCTCTGGTTGAATTGTATATTTTAGATTGAAATCATTTGAATTTAGAATTTTAAGGTTAACCATATTATAATGATTTTGATACAACGACTATATTATAATATATATATATATATTTTTGTATGTATATTTATATTTCTTCCAGATTTTGGTAATTATCCGACAACCCCATTTTCATATAAGACGACCCCACATGGGGTTGTGACCCTTGGTTTGGGAACGCTGTCTTAATGTAACTGTCCATAGAAAAGCTCAATTTTAAAAGTTAATATTCTGTTAACTCATACCTAAATAATGTTGCTGACTCATCCTACTGTATACCCGTATTTGTGGATAAAGCATAAATTGGCAAAAAAAACTACATTTTAAAACACCAAAAAGTTGTACCTTAAACATACAGTTTCCACAATTCTTGCTATTTCCTCATAGGCGATGATGTCATACTCCTGCAGAGGATGAGCTGGCAAATCATCAATTTACTCACATTAATATGTTGTTGGGGCACGCCCACACCATTCCAACACAGAAAAAAACTGCTTTTTAAAACTTAATTAAAAAATGTGTAAAGGAAAACTATTTCACCCATATTGTAAGTAATTATAGGTCATATTTCATAGAAATATTGAAACACTGGACAGTTACTTTAATAATCACTGTGCAGTTCGGCTAATAATGTATTTGCTCACACATTAGACATGTTGTAAAGCTCAAGGGCCCCCTGAAATCTGAAGAGTCATTAGGTCTGGATCCTACATGCATGTGCTGTTAATGTGCATTTGAAACAATTTGATATGGTTACACTGTGTAAATTCAGTCAGATTCCTTAAGTCAATATCTGCTATGGAATTACTAGGTGTTTATGCACATCACAAACTACTTTACCTGTAGGGCCCCTGAAATCTGCAATGTCATTTGTTCTGGGTTCCTAGAAGGACTCACTGCTACACCACTCTTCCCATCTCAGCCCTGGGGGCCATCATGTGGTAGATGCTTTTTGGGATGTATAAAGTCAACACAGTGTCAACACATTGGGGTCACATTCACTTGCAAGGTTGTCCTATGACCTATATGCAGTCCCATCGAGTCAATTAATCAAATGTATTATACCCTTTTTCCATCAGCAGTTGTCACAAAGTGCTTTTACAAGTAACCTAGACCCCAAATATTGTGCTTCCTAGAAGGAAGAAACCTAGAGAGGAACCAGGCTCAGAATCACTTTATTCACCAAGTACATTTTCACATACCTGGAATTATACTTGGTGAATAAGTGCTGCCAGCAATAGTCAATGTACAGACAGAATAAAGACACAAGGTCAACATACAGCATATACTATATAAATACAGAAAACGTAAAACTCTGAAGTAAAGCTGATTTACAGTGATGATGTCCAATTTACAGAGGGGAAATATTGATACATGAAGAGGAAGGGATGCTGCCATGACAAATACAGCATATACAGGTACAGTGGTGTCCATAGTGTAAATGCAGTATAGTGCCGTTATTAGAATAAACGAGAGTTGATGGCAAAGTGCAGAGATAGGACAAGGTTCAGTGATAGGACAAGGTTCAGTGATAGGACAAGGTACAGTGATAGGACAAGGTTCAGTGATAGGACAAGGTTCAGTGATAGGACAAGGTTCAGTGATAGGACAAGGTTCAGTGATAGGACAAGGTTCAGTGATAGGACAAGGTACAGTGATAGGACAAGGTTCAGTGATAGGACAAGGTTCAGTTATAGGACAAGGTTCAGTGATAGGACAAGGTTCAGTTATAGGACAAGGTTCAGTGATAGGACAAGGTACAGTGATAGGACAAGGTTCAGTGATAGGACAAGGTTCAGTGATAGGACAAGTTGCAGAGATAGGACAAGGTTATGTGATAGGACAAGGTGCAGAGATAGGACCAGGTTCAGTGATAGGACATGTTGCAGAGATAGGACAAGGTTCAGTGACAGGACATGTTGTAGAGATAGGACAAGGTTCAGTGACAGGACAAGGTGCAGTGATAGGACAAGGTGCAGTGATAGGACAAGGTGCAGTGATAGGACAAAGTTCAGTGATAGGACAAGGTGCAGTGCTAGGACAAGGTGCAGTGATAGGACCAGGTTCAGTGATAGGACAAGTTGCAAAGATAGGACAATGTTCAGTGATAGGACAAGTTGCAGAGATAGGACAAGTTGCAGAGATAGGACAATGTTCAGTGATAGGACAAGGTGCAGAGATAGGACATGGTTCAGTGATAGGACGAGGTTCCGTGTCAGGACAAGTTGCAGAGATAGGACAAGGTTCAGTGATAGGACAAGGTTCAGTGACAGGACAAGTTGCAAAGATAGGACAAGGTTCAGTGACAGGACAAGTTGCAAAGATAGGACAAGGTTCAGTGATAGGACAATGTGCAGTGATAGAACACGGTGCAGAGATAGGACAAGGTGCAGTGATAGGACAAGGTTCAGTGATAGGACAAGGTGCAGAGATAGGACATGGTTCAGTGATAGGACAAGGTTCAGTGTCAGGACAAGTTGCAGAGATAGGACAAGGTTCAGTGATAGGACAAGGTTCAGTGACAGGACACGTTGCAAAGATAGGACAAGGTTCAGTGATAGGACAATGTGCAGTGATAGGACACGGTGCAGAGATAGGACAAGGTGCAGTGATAGGACAATGTTCAGTGATAGGACAAGGTGCAGAGATAGAACAAGGTGTGGAGATAGGACAAGGTACAGACAGAATAAAGACACAGGTGTAGTGATAGGACAAGGTGCAGTGATAAGACAAGTGACAGGGCAAGGTCTAGAGATAGGACAAGGTGCAGTGACAGGACAAGGTGCAGTGATAGGACAGTGTAGAGATAGGACAAGGTGCAGTGACAGGACAAGGTGCAGTGATAGGACAGTGTAGAGATAGGACAAGGTGCAGTGATCGGACAAGGTGTAGTGATAGGACAAGGTGCAGTGATCAGACAAGGTGCAGTGATCAGACAAGGTGCAGTGATCGGACAAGGTGCAGAGATCAGACAAGGTGCAGAGATAGGACAAGGTGCAGTGATCGGACAAGGTGCAGAGATCAGACAAGGTGCAGAGATAGGACACGGTGCAGAGACAGGACAAGGTGCAGTGATAGGACAAGGTGCAGTGATAGGACAATGTGCAGTGATAGGACAAGGAGCAGTGATATGACAAGGTGTTGTGTGGTGCTCTATCAGATTCTGACTGTACTGGATAGAGGTTAACAGTACACTATATCTGACCATCACACATATTTGATGACCCTAAGGGCCACTGAAACATCATCTCTAGTCCGATGTAACTGTTCCTATATCGCCTCCCCTTGTCTTATAGAGACTTATGTATCCAGTAGCTAGTCAATCACTATGAGTAGGACTGAGTTTGTTGTGGGATTACAATTTGGGTTGTGGGAGGAAAGACCTGACTCCGTCCACAAAGAGTGTTGTGGTCTGTTGACTTTGCAAGGTAGTTCTAATTGGAGTCCCATCGGGTCTGGTCTGGAAGATCTAACAGTGCACCTCTTTTGAGTGTAATACTGATTTCTGCTGAATAAGCATGTTTTGGGTTGAAATCGTTTTTTTAACCTTATTTTATTTATTTCCATCCTTTTTTCTCTCCCTCTGACTAAGTTAGTGTCCAACTTTTTCAAAACAGGTAAAACAAGAAAACTGGTGTGGTTTTAGGACTGTGTGAGTTTTAGAACTTTACTTTAGAGTTGAGTAGATTCAGAGTTCAGGAAGCACAGAATGGATGAGAATGAGACCAGGCACAACAACAAAAGAAATAGTAAGAATTAATGATGACAATGAATTTACTAATTTTAATACTAAAAATATTTGTCAATGTAGTCTATTGTCTATGTAAAATCATATTTAATATTTTATAGATAACCTATAACATAATTACATTGTCAAAACAACACCAAAATGGACTATATTTAGGCATGTGTGTGTGTGTATGTGTGTATTTTTGTGGACCCATTATATTTATCATTTTTTTCTCCTTTATACTGATTTATAAATTCAATATTACATGTATTTTATTTTCATTAGGTGATTGAACATTTATCGTAAATTTACGCTACTTTGGTTTCTCTTATATGCAACAGTTTAGTGGTGTCCTGTATACAGTACATACCCCAACCAGAAGCCATGGATTACAGGCAACGTCTGCACTGAGCTAAAGGCTAGAGCTGCCGCTTTCAAGGAGCGGAACTCTAACCCAGAAGCTTGTAAAAAAATCCTGCTATGCCCTCCGATGAACCATCAAACAGGCAAAGCTTACAGGACTAAGATCTAAGATCGACTAAGATTGAATCGTACTACACCATCTCTGATGTTCGTCGGATGTGGCAGAGTTTCTAAACCATTACAGACTACAAAGGGAAGCAAAGCCGAGAGCTGCCCAGTGACACGAGCCTACCAGACGAGCTAAACTACTTCCATGCTCGCTTCGAGGCAAATAACACTGAAACATGCATGAGAGCATCAGCTGTTCCGGAAGACTGTGTGAACACGCTCTCCACAGCCGATGTGAGTAAGACCTTTAAACAGGTCAACATTCACAAGGCCACAGGGTCAGACGGATTACCAGGACGTGTACTGCGAGCTTGCGCTGACCAACTGGCAAGTGTCTTTACTGACAATTTCAACCTCTGCCTGTCCGCGTCTGTAATACTAACATGGTTCAAGCAGACCACAATAGTGTCTGTGCCCAAGAACACTAAGGTAACCTGCCTAAATTACTACCGACCCGTAAGCACTCACGTCCGTAGCCATGAAGTGCTTTGAAAGGCTGGTCATGGCTCACATCAACACCATTATCCCAGAAACCCTGGACCCACTCCAATTTGCCGACCGCTCCAACAGATCCACAGATGATGCAATCTCTATTACACTCCACACTGCCCTTTCCCACCTGGTAAAAATGAACACCTATGTGAGAATGCAATTAATTGACTACAGCACAGCGTTCAACACCATATTGCCCTCAAAGCTCATCAATATGATAAGGACCCTGGGACTAAACACCTCCCTCTGCAACTGGATCCCAGACTTCCTGACGGGCCACCCCCAAGTGGTAAGGGTAGGTAACAGCACATCTGCCAAGCTGATCCTTAACACAGGGGCCCCTCAGGGGTGAGTGCTCAGTCAGCTCCTGTACTCCCTGTTCACTCAGGACTGCACGGCCAGGCACAACTCCAACACCATCATTAAGTTTGCCGATGACACAACAATGGTAGGCCTGATCACCGACAACGATGAGACAGCCTATATGGAGGAGGTCAGAGACCTGGCCGTGTGGTGCCAGGACAACAAGCTCTCCCTCAACGGGATCAAGACAAAGGAGATGACTACAGGAAAAGGAGGACCGAGCACGCACGAAAAAAAAACCATTCCACCCTCAGGGGACTGAAAAGATTTGGCATGGGTCCTCAGATCCTGAAAAGGTTCTACAGCTGCATCATCGAGTGTCACGCCCTGATCTGTTTCACCTGTCCTTGTGCTTGTCTCCACCCCCTACAGGTGTCACCCATCTTCCCTATCATCCCGTGTATTTATACCTGTGTTCTCTGTCTGTTTGCTGCCAGTTCATCTTGTTCGTTCAAGCTAGCCAGCATTTTTCCTGTCAGCTCCTATCGTTTCCCAGCCTCTCTTTCCTTGTCCTCCTGGTTTTCAACCTTTGCCTGTCCTGATCCTGTACCCGCCGGATCTCTCTGCCTGACCCTGAGCCTGCCTGCCGTCCTGTACCTTTGCTCCACCTCTGGATTACTGAACCCTGCCTGTCCCTGACCCAGAGTCCGCCTGCCGTCCTGTACCTTTGCTCCACCTCTGGATTACTGAACTCTGCCTGTCCCTGACCCAGAGTCCGCCTGCCGTCCTGTACCTTTGCCTTACCCTGGATTATTGACCCCCTGCCTGTCCCTGACCCAGAGTCCGCCTGCCGTCCTGTACCTTTGCCTACCCTGGATTTTCGACCCCTGCCTGCCCTGACCTGTCTTTGCCTGCCCCTGTGCTACAATAAACACTGTTACTTCGACAGTCTGCATTTGAGTCTTACCTTGATTCCTGATATCGAGAGAATCCTGACTGGTTGCATCACTGCCTGGTATGTCAACTGCTTGGCCTCCGACTCCAAGGCACAGAGGATAGTGCGAACGGCCCAGTACATCACAGGGGCCAAGCTTCTTGCCATCCAGGACCTCTATACCAGGCGGTGTCAGAGGAAGGCCCTAAATATTGTCAAAGGCCCTAAATATTGCCACCCTAGTCATAGACTGTTCTCTCTGCTCTCGCATGGTAAGCGGTACCGGAGCGCCAAGTCTAGGTCCAAGAGACAGCTTCTACCCCCAAGCCTTAAGACTCCTGAACACCTAATCTCCTGAACACCTAATCAAATGGCTACCCAGACTTATTTGTATTGCCCCCCCCCCCACCACCTTCATGTACATTTTAGCTCATCTAACTGGTGCTCCTGCCATTGACTCTGTACCGGTACCCCCATGTATATAGTCTCTTTATTGTTATTTTAATAACTTGTATTTTTTTTAACTGCATTGTTGGTTAGGGGCTCGTAAGTAAACCTTTCACTGTAAGGTCTACACCTGTTGTATTCGGCGCATGTGACTAATACAATTAGATTTGATATATCTACAGAGGATACTACAAAACTGTCTATAGGTCAACATATACACAGGTACCACTAAACTGTCTATAGGTCAGTATATCAACACAGGATACTACAAAACTGTCTATAGGTCAATATATATACAGTATGTACGGTCACTGTGGGGACGACGTCATCGATGCACTTATTGATGAAGCCAATGACCGATGTGGTGTACTCCAATGCCATCTGAGGAATCCCGGAACATATTCAGTCTGTGCAAGCAAAACAGTCCTGTAGCTTAGCATCTGCTTCATCTGACCACTTTTTATTGATCTCGTCACTGGTGCTTCCTGCTTTAATTTTTGCTTGTAAGCAGGAATCAGGAGGATAGAATTATGGTCAGACTTGCCAAATGGAGGATGAGGGAGAGCTTTGTATACTTCTCTGTGTGTGGAGTAAAGGTGGTCCAGAGTTTGTTTCCTCTGGTTGCACATTTAACATGCTTATAGAAATTTGGTTTAGCGGATTTATAGTTTCCCTGCATTAGTCTCCGGCTACTAGGAGCGCCGCCTCTGGTTGAGTGTTTTCTTGTTTGCTTATGGTGAAATACAGCTCATTCAATGCTGTCTTAGTGCCAGCCTTTTACTGTGGTGGTACGTAAACAGCTACGAAAAATACAGATGAAAACTCTCTAGGTAGATAGTGTGGTCTACAGCTTATCATGAGATACTCTACCTCAGGCAAGCAATAGCTCAAGACTTCCGTAGATATCGTGCACCAGCTGTTATTTACAAAAATACATAGTCTGCCGCCCTTTGTCTTCCAAGACGCCGCTGTTCTATCCTGCCGATGCAGCGTATAACCAGCCAGCTGTCTGTTGATAGTGTCGTAGTTCAGCCACGACTCCGTGAAGCATAAGATATTACAGTTTTGAATATCCCGTTGGTAGTTTAATCTTCCGCATAGGTCATCTATTTTATTGTCCAAAGATTGCACATTTTCTTGCAGAATGTAAGGAAGTGGGGGGTTATTCGATTGCCTACAAATTCTCAGAAGGAGGCCCCCTTTTTCTCCGCCTCATCTTCACGCAAATCATGTAGATCTGGGCCTGCTCCCGAGAAAGCATCGGGCTTGTCAGACTCGTTAGATGAAAAAAAGGATTCTGCCAGTCTGTGGTGAGTAATCGCAGTCCTTAAGTCCAGAAGTTATTTTCAGTCATAAGAAACAGTAGCTGCAACATTATGTACAAAATAAGTAAAAACTAAGTTACAAACAATGAAAATAAATGAGCAAAAAAGCACAATCGGTTGGGGTCAGGTAAAATGTCTTCCTTCTTCTCCAGCGCCATTTTAGTTTATATTGATATATTGACCTATAGACAGTTTTGTAGTATCCTGTGTAGATATATTGACGGGCAACTTGATATTAATTGAAGTGTAGTGTGTCCAAATTGTGTCCAAATTCCACAGACACCATTCTAATATTAGAACAAGAGGAAGTCCATTTTTTTCTTTTTTCTTCTCCACTTCACTTATCTTCTTTTTTTTTACCAATGATTCCCACGGAGACTCCTAATACTTGGGTCTGCTTATTTAAACTGACAAACACACAACTGGATGGACGCCCGATGTTTTAAAGCTAACAGGGAATTCAAGTTGCACAGAAGTGAGCCCAGAGTCAGAGATAGTCAGGGACTAGATGGAGACCAGCTGGACAGTAGCTTATGTTAGTGAAGATGCACGCACATTTTTCCTTTGAGTGGAGGACAAGCACCATCCGGGTTAGGTTCAACAGAGTCCAAGGAGCAATTCACATGCAGTATGTCTAAAAAATAAACAGCGCTCAGTTGCAAACTCTCAGATGTCATCTCCCTCAGACCCAGGCATGCCTGGGCAGCTAACAGGAAGATTAAGAGTGATGATTTCACAGATATAAATATTGCTTTTAGAAGCTTTAGTTGGATGGCCATGGAAAACAAAAGCAACACTTTTAAACATTCTGTTATTAGATGTGGATTACACAAGTGTAAAGGGGGATCAAAGACCTTTCTTGAAGATGAAGATGGTTTTCCAAAATGTGTTCATTTATATTACTTTGCCAGTATATCATTATTTGATATTCATGCACATTAATTTACAAAATTATTTATGTGATATGTTGAATAAAGGTATTCTCTGACTCCCTCACACAGTAATAAATTAGGTGACCCTTAATAAAATCATCAAGATGTAAATTTCTGTGATTGTAAATTGTAAATATTAATTATTTAATATTGTCATATACAGTGGTTTGCGAAGTATTAACCCCTGTGGCATTTTTCATATTTTGTAGCCTTACAAGCTGGAATTAAAATAGATCATTTAGAGGGATTGTATAGGTTGATTAACACAACATGCCTACCACTTTGAAGATGCAAAATATGTTTTATTGTGAAACAAACAAGAAATCAGACAAAAAACAGAACTTGAGCGTGCATAACTTTTCACCCCCACCAAAGTCGATACTTTGTAGAGCCACCTTTTGCAGCAATTACAGCTGCAAGTCTCTTGGGGTATGTCTCTATAAGTTTGGCACATCTAGGCAACTGAAACAACTCCTTGAAGTTGGATGTGTTCCGCTGGTATACAGCAATCATTAAGTCATACCACAGATTCTCAATTGGATTGTGGTCTGGGCTTTGACTAGGCCACTCCAAGACATTGAAATGTTTCCCCTTAAACCACTCAAGTGTTTCTTTAGCAGTATGCTTAGTGTCATTGTCCTGCTGGAAGGTGAACCTCCGTCCCAGTCTCAAATCTCTGGAAGACTGAAACAGGTTTCCCTCAAGAAATTCCCTGTATTTAGCACCATCCATCATTCCTTCAATTCTGAACAGTTTCAAAGTCCCTGCAGATGAAAAACACTGCTTCACTGTGTTCTCAGGGTGATGAGAGTTGTTGGGTTTGCACCAGACATAGCATTATCCTTGATGGCCAAAAAGCTGACCAGAGTACCTTCTTCCATGTATTTGGGGCGTCCCCCACATGCCTTTAAGCAATGGCTTTTTTCTGTCCACTCTTCCGTAAAGCCCAGCTCTGTGTAGTGTACGGATTAAAGTGGTCCTATGGACAGATACTCCAATCTCCGCTGTGGAGCTTTGCAGCTACTTCAGGGTTATCTTTTGTCTCTTTGTTGCCTCTCTGATTAATGCCCTCCTTGCCTGGTCTGTGAGTTTTGGTGGGCGGCCCTCTCTTGGCAGGTTTATTGTTGTACCATATTCTTTCCATTTATTTAATAATGGATTTAATGATGCTCTGTGGGACGTACAAAGTTTCTGATATTTTTTTATAACCCAAACCTGATCTATACTTCTCCACATTTTTGTCCCTGACCTGTTTGTAGAGTTCCTTGGTCTTCATGGTTGTCCCTTGCTTGGTGGTGCCTGTTTCTTTTTGTTGTTGCAGACTCTGGGGCCTATCAGAACAGGTGTATATATACTGAGACCATGTGACAGATCATGTGACACTTAGATTGCACACAAGTGGACTTTATTTAACTCATGATGTGACTTCTGAAGGTAATTGGTTGCACCAGATCTTATTTAGGGGCTTCGTACCAAAATATCTGGAGAATACAATTAGGTCCCCAGATGTTCTGGTGAAATAAACGGGGTCCCCGCTGAAATAGTTTGAATACCATTGGTTTACCACAGTCAAGGCAAGTTTAAGATATACAATATATAAAAGATATGCACCGGAAACATTTAATGGACACATACTCTATATTATATGTGCCTATATATTTGAACTCATATAGGCCTATTTCATAGCCTACGGAATAGCTTTTTCATCATCTACGGTACTTTTTAACCAACCCAGAATGGATGTGTTGAGACTTGAGAGGTGTACCTTACTGTTTGTCTCCCCAGGTAGAGCCCACCTGACCCACGACTCAGATCCATCAGAAGACCCTCTCAAAGAGCCTGGTCAGCAGTCTGGAGAAGCCATGGAGAGGAATGAGAGGTCCACCCCCGTCCCTGGCAAAGAGAAAGAGGTGGATATCATCAATATCAAGGGCATCGAGGATATAGGCTATGTTCAGCCGGATTCCATAGTAAGTCGGTCACCTTTAGTTTTCAGCAACTGACAATTCATAGTCCATAGCACATATCAAACTGTAGCAACATGCAAAGCATGTGATTTTTGGAATGAACGTAGCAGCACAGTTAAACCAGTGTTGACAGTGGTAAATACCCTCGGTGGTCCTCTGTAGTTGGTAGAGCATGGTGCTGGCAGTGACAACGTCAGCATAGTAAAAAATGTATGCATGGTTGGACTTCTGAGTGGCGCATTGCAGTCTTGCGGTGTCACTATAGCCTGGGGTTCGATCCCAGGCTGTGTCATTACCTGCTGGGACTGGGAGTACCATAGGGCGGTGCACAATTGGCCCAGCTTCGTCTGGGTTAGGGAAGGGTTTCGCCAGTGGGGTTGTACTTGGCTCATCGTGCTCTAGCGTCTCCTTGTGGCGGCCTGGGTACCTGCAGGCTGACTTGAGTCGTCAGTTGAACGGTGTTTCCTCCGACACATTGGTGGAGCTGGCTTCCGTGTTAAGCCAGTGAGTGTTAAGACGAGCGATTTGGCGGGTCATGTTTCGGAGGATGAATGACTCAAACTTTGCAGTTGCAGCGATGAGACAAGATCATAATCATGAAATTGGGGGAGAAAAAGGGGGTAAAAATTGCACGCAACTGACAACTGTAAGTTGTTTTGGATAAAAGCATCTGCTAAATGGTATACAGTTGAAGTTGGAAGTTTACCTTAGCCAAATACATTTAAACTCAGTTTTTCACAATTCCTGACATTTAATCCTAGTAGAAATTCCCTGACAGTTAGGATCACCACTTTATTTTAAGAATGTGAAATGTCAGAATAATAGTAGAAATAATGATTCATTTCAGCTTTTATTTATTTCATCACATTCCCAGTGGGTCAGAAGTTTACATACACTCAATTAGTATTTGGTAGCATTGCCTTTAAATTGTTTAACCTGGGTCAAACGTTTCGGGTAGCCTTCCACAAGCTTCCACAATAAGTTGGGTGAATTTTGGCCAATTCCTCCTGACAGAGCTGGTGTAACTGAGTCAGGTTTGTAGGCTTCCTTGCTTGCACACACTTTTTCAGTTCTACCCACACATTTTCTATAGGATTGAGGTCAGGGCTTTGTGATGGCCACTCCAACACCTTGACTTTGCTGTCCTTAAACCATTTTGCCACAACTTTGGAAGTATGCTTGGGGTCATTGTCCATTTGGAAGACCCATTTCTGTCCAATATTTAACTTTCTGACAGATTTTTTTTATATTTTGTCTTGAGATGTTGCTTATATATCCACATAATTTTCCTTTCCTCATGATGCCATCTATTTTGTGAAGTGCACCAGTCCATCCTGCAGCAAAGCACCCCCACAACATGATGCTGCCACCCCCGTGCTTCACGATTGGGATGGTGTTCTTCGGCTTGCAAGCCTCCCCTTTTTTTCCTCCAAACATAACGATGGTCATTATGGCCAAACAGTTTTATTTTTGTTTCATCAGACCAGAGAACATTTCTCCAAAAAGTACGATCTTTGTCCCCATGTCCAGTTGCAAACCGTATTCTGGCTTTTTTATGGCGGGTTTGGAGCAGTGGCTTCTTCCTTGCTGAGCGGCCTTTCAGGTTATGTCCATATAGGACCTGTTTTACTGTGGATATAGATACTTTTGTACCTGTTTCCTCCAGCATCTTCACAAGGTCCTTTGCTGTTGTTCTGGGATTGATTTGCACTTTTCGCACCAAAGTACGTTCATCTCTAGGAGACAGAACATGTCTCCTTCCTGAGTGATATGACGGCTGCGTGGTCCCATGGTGTATATACATGCGTACTATTGCTTGTATAGATGAACGTGGTACCTTCAGGCATTTGGGAAATTGCTCCCAAGGATGAACAAGACTTGTTGAGGTCTACAATTTATTTTCTGAGGTCTTGGCTGATTTTGTTTGATTTTCCCATGATATCAAGCAAAGAGGCACTGAGTTTGAAGGTAGGCCTTGAAATACATCCGCAGGTACACCTCCAATTGATTCAAATGATGTTAATTAGCCTTCTAAAGCCATGACATAATTTTCTGTAATTCTCCAAGCTGTTTAAAGGCACAGTCAACTTATGTAAACTACTGACCCACTGGAATTGTGATGAAGTGAATTATAAGTGAAATAATCTGTCTTTAAACAATTGTTGGAAAAATTACTTGTGTCATGCACGAAGTAGATGTCCTAACCGACTTGCCAAAACTATAGTTTGTTAACAAGACATTTGTGGAGTGGTTGAAAAACAAGTTTTAATGACTGACCTAAGTGTATGTAAACTTCCGACTTCAACTGTATATTATAATTGATTAGTGTGCCCAATCACAAGTTTACATCACAGTGGAGATACCTCATTGTTTGTTTCCTTTTGTTCTGGGGCCGTATGTATCAAGCGTCAGAGTAGGAGTACTGATCTAGGAAATAAATTCTGTCTCAGCTGTCTTAGCTAAAGAACTGTTCCCGTGATCTACATACAGTACCAGTCAAAAGTTTGGACACACCTACTCATTCAAGGGTTTTTCTTTCTTTTTACTATTATATACATTGTAGAATAATAGTGAAGACATCACAACTCTGTAATAACATATATGGAATCATGTTGTAACCTAAAAGTGTTAAACAAATTTAATTTTTAAAAATATTTTATATTCTTTAAAGTAGCCAACCTTTGCCTTGATGACAGCTTTCCACACTCTTGGCATTCTCTCAACCAGCTTCACCTGAAATGCTTTCCCAACAGTCTTGACGGAGGTCCCACATATGCTGAGCACTTGTTGTCAGCTTTTCCTTCACTCTACGTCCAACTCATCCCAAAGATGAGTTGGACGTAGACCTGCGGTCAGGTGATTGTGGAGGCCAGGTCCTCTGATGCAGCACTCCATCACTCTTCTTCTTGCTTGGTCAAATGCCCCTTACATAGCCTGGAGGTGTGTTGAGTCATTGTCCTGTTGAAAAACAATTGATAGTTCCACTAAGAGTAAACTAGATGGGTTAGCGTATCGCTGCAGAATGCTGTGGTAACCATGCTGGTTCAGTGTGCCTTGAATTCTAAATAAATCACTGACAGTGTCACCAGCAAAGCACACACCACACCATCACACCTCATCCTCCATGCTTCACGGTGGGAACCACACATGCATGGATAATCTCAAATCAAATCAAAGTTTATTTGTCATGTGGTCCGAATACAACAGACCTTACAGTGAAGTGCTTACTTACAGGCTCTAACCAATAGTGCGACAAAAAGGTATGTGTGTGTGTGTGTGTGTGTGTGTGTGTGTGTGTGTGTGTGTGTGTGTGTGTGTAGGTAAGTAAAGAAATAAAACAACAGTAAAAATACATTTGAAAATAAGAGTAGCAAGGCTCTATACAGACACTGTTTGGTCGGGCCAGTCGAGGTATTATGTACATGGATGTAGGGGTAAAGTGACTATGCATATAAGATAGAGAGAGTAGAGAGAGTAGCAGCAGCGTAAAAGAGGGGTTGGGGGGGGGGGCAATGCAAATAGTCCGGGTAACCATTGGTTACCTGTTCAGAAGTCTTATGGCTTGGGGGTAAAAACTGTTGAGAAGCCTTTTAGGCCTAAACTTGGAACTCCGGTATTGCTTGCCATGCGGTAGTAGAGAGAACAGTCTATGACTGTGGTGGCTGGGGTCTTTGACAATTTTTAGGGCCCTCCTCTGACACCGCCTGGTGTAGAGGTCCTGGTTGGCAGGCAGCTTTGCCCCAGTGATGTAGTGCCTTGCGGTCAGAGGCCGAGCAATTGCCATACCAGGCAGTGATGCAACCGGTTAGGATGCTGCAGCTGTAGAATGTTGCAACTGTAGAAGGATGTTGTAGCTGTAGAACCTTTTGAGGATCTCAGGACCCATGCCAAATCTTTTTAGTTTCCTGAGGGGGAATAGGCTTTGTCGTGCCCTCTTCACAACTGTCTTGGTGTGTTTGGACCATTCTAGTTTGTTGTTGATGTGGACACCAAGGAATTTGAAGCTCTCAACCTGCTCCACTACAGCCCTGTCGATGAGAATGGGGACGTGCTCGGTGCTCCTTTTCCTGTAGTCCACAATCATCTCCTTAGTCTTGGTTACTTTGAGGGATAGGTTGTTATTCTGGCACCACCCGGCCAGGTATCGGACCTCTTCCCTATAGGCTGTCTCGTCGTTGTCGGTGATCAGGCACTGTTGTGTCATCTGCAAACTTAATGATGGTGTTGGACTCGTGCCTGGCCATGCAGTCGTGGGTAAACAGGGAGAACAGGTGGGGACTGAGCACGCACCCCTGGGGAGCTTCAGTGTTGAGGATCAGCGTGGCAGATGTGTTGCTACCTACCCTCACCACCTGCGGGGAACCCGTCAGGAAGTCCAGGATCCAATTGCAGAGAGAGGTGTTTAGTCCCAGGTTCCTTAGCTTAGTGATGAGCTTTGAGGGTACTATGGTGTTGAACGCTGAGCTGTAGTCAATGAATAGCATTTTCACATAGGTGTTCCTTTTGTCCAGGTGGGAAAGGGCAGTGTGGAGTGCAATAGAGATTGCATCATCTGTGGATCTGTTTGGGGCGGTAATGAAATTGAAGTGGCTCTAGGGTTTCTGGGATAATGGTGTTGATGTGAGCCATTACCAGCCTTTCAAAGCACTTCATGGCTACAGACGTGAGTGCTACGGATCTTTAGTCATTTAGGCAGTTTGCCTTTGTGTTCTTGGGCACAGGGACTATGGTGGTCTGCTTGAAGCATGTTGGTATTACAGACTCAATCAGAGTCTGAAAAATGAACAGTGAAGACACCTGCCAGTTGGTCAGCACATGCCCGGAGCACACGTCCTGGTAATCCGTCTTGCCCCGCAGCCTTGTGTATGTTGACCTGTTTAAACGTCTTACTCGGTCATCCGGAACAGCTGATGCTCTCATGCATGCCTCAGTGTTGCTTGCCTCGAAGCGAGCATAGAAGTGATTTAGCTCCTCTGATAGGATCGTGTCACTGGGCAGCTCGCGGCTGCGCTTCCCTTTGTAGTCTGTAATAGTTTGCAAGCAATGCCACATCCGACGAGCATCGGAGCTGGTGTAGTATGATTCAATCTTAGCCCTGTATTGCCGCTTTGCCTGTTTGATGGTTCGTCACAGGTCATAGAGGGATTTCTTATAAGCTTCCAGGTTAGAGTCCGGGCACCCTGAAAGCGGCAGCTCTACCCTTTAGCTCAGTGCGAATGTTGCCTGTAATCCATGGCTTCTGGTTGGGGTATGTGCGGTCACTGTGGGAACGATGTCCTCAATGCACTTATTGATAAAGCCAGTGACTGATGTGGTGTATTCCTCAATGCCATCGGAAGAATCACAGAACATGTTCCAGTCTGTGATAGCAAAACTGTCCTGTAGTTTAGCATCTGCTTCATCTGACCATTTTTTTATAGACCAAGTCACTGGTGCTTCCTGCTTTAATTTTTGCTTGTAAGCAGGAATCAGGAGGATAGAGTTGTGGTCGTATTTACCAAATGGAGGGCGAGGGAGAGCTTTGTATGCGTCTCTGTGTTTGGAGTACAGTTGATCTAGAATTTGTTGATAGAACTGGTTTAAGTTTCCCTGCATTAAAGTCTCCGGCCACTAGGAGCGCCGCCTCTGGGTGAGTGGTTTCCTGTTTGCTTATGTCCTTATACAGCTGACTGAGTGCGGTCTTAGTGCCCGCATCTGATTGTGGTGGTAAATAAACAGCCACAAAAAGTATAGCTGAGAACCCTCTGGGCAAGTAGTGTGGCCTGCAATTCATCACAATATACTCTACTTCAAGCGAGGAAAATCTAAAGACTTACTTAGATTTCGTGCACCAGCTGTTGTTTACAAATATGCAGAGACCACCCTCCCTCGTCTTACCGGAGTGTGCTGTTCTATCCTGCTGGTGCAGCGTGTATCCCGCTAGCTGAATATCCATGTCGTCATTCAGCCACGATTCCGTGAAACATAGGATATTACAGTTTGGATGTCCCTTTGGTAGGATATTTGTGATCGTACCCCTTCTAATTTATTGTCTAATGATTGCACGTTGGCGAGTAATATTGACGGTAATGGCAGCTTTCTACTCGCCTTCTGCGGATCCGGACAAGATCTGGCTCTTCTTCCTCTGCGTCGCTTCCTTATGTGAATAATGACATGTCTACCCTGCGGGGTGTTTGGAGAATAACGTGTGGGTCCTGCTTGTTGTTGTTGTTGTTGAAAAGATCTTAGTCTAATCCGAGGTGAGTGATCGCTGTCGTGATATCCAGAAGCTCTTTGTCTAATCCGAGGTGAGTGATCGCTGTCGTGATATCCAGAAGCTCATAGTCTAATCCGAGGTGAGTGATCGCTGTCGTGATATCCAGAAGCTCTTAGTCTAATCCGAGGTGAGTGATCGCTGTCCTGATATCCAGAAGCTCTTTGTCTAATCCGAGGTGAGTGATCGCTGTCCTGATATCCAGAAGCTCTTTGTCTAATCCGAGGTGAGTGATCGCTGTCCCGATATCCAGAATCTCTTAGTTTAATCCGAGGTGAGTGATCTCTGTCCTGATATCCAGAAGCTCTCTGTCTAATCCGAGGTGAGTGATCGCTGTCCTGATATCCAGAAGCTCTTTTCTGCCGTAAGATATGGTTGCAGAAACATTATATACAAATATTGCAAGAAAAAAGAAAGTAATAGCACAATTGGTTAGGAGACCGTAAAACGGCGGACATCTCCTCCATCTCTCCACCATTTAAAACAAATCTGTTCACCTACTCTGCGTCTCACAAAGACACGGCGGTTAGAACCAAAAATGTGGACAGATATTCACTGGTCTAATGTCCATTGCTCGTGTTTCTTGGTCCAAGCAAGTCTCTTCTTAGTGTCCTTTGGTAGTGGTTTCTTTGCAGAAATTCCACCATGAAGGCCTGATTTACTTAGTCTCTTCTGAACAGTTGATGTTGAGGGTTACTCTTTGAAGCATTTATTTGGGCTGCAATATCTGAGGCTGGTAGCTCTGATTAACTTATCCTTTGCAGCAGAGGCAACTCTGGGTCTTCCTTTCCTGTGGCGGTCCTCATGAGAGCCAGTTTCATCATAGCGCTTGATGGTTTTTGCAACTGCACTTGAAGAAACTTCAAGTTCTTGAAATGTTCTGCATTGACTGACCTTCATGTCTTAAAGTAATGATGGACTTATTTGCTTATTTTAGCTGTTCTTGGTCTTTTCCCAAATAGGACTATCTTCTGCATACACCCCCCACCCCCACCTTGTCACAACACAACTGATTGGCTCAAACGCATTAAGAAGCAAAGAAATTACACAAACTAACTGTGGACAAGGCACACCTGTTAATTTAAGTGCATTCCAGGTGACTGGTTGAGAGAATGCCAAGAGTGTGCAAAGTTGTCATCAAGGCAAAAGTTGGCAATTTTGAAGAATCTGAAATATAAAATATATTTTGATTTGTTTAACACTTTTTTGCTTACTACATGATTCCATATGTGTTATTTCATAGTTTTGATGTCTTCACTATTATTCTACAATGTATAACTTAGTAAAAATAAAGAAAAACCCTTGAATGATTAGTTGTGTCCAAACTTTTGACTGGTATTGTAAATGTCTAGTGACATATGATATGGCATATGGTGGCATATGCCTGTTCGCACATATTAAGGACAGGCAAGAAAAATAGCTGAAGGCCTATATGTTGTTCTGAAGGATTATATGCATCACTATATACAGTATGTCTTCCAATCACAAACCTTTGACTGGTACTCTATTTCTCTACTCTGTCTGCATACGTAACACGTCGCACCGTGACAAGTGTATAACTCTTGACTGACTGATAACATGAAACGATGTCTACTAGGTGTTGGATATTTTGTGTTGATGTGGAAATGCTGGCTAAGTTAATTTGGTTTGCTAGACATTTACGGTCATTATTGAGAAAATGTATTGGCAGGATTGGGGAGTAACTGATTACATGCTACATGTAATCGGATTACAAAAAAACGGTCATCAGTTACCTTACCAGCAAAAATATAGTAATCATATTATGTCCTATGATAGCTGTATACAGTAATGTCATAGGCTAGCTGTATACAGTAATGTCCTAGGTTAGCTGTAAGGACTTTCCTAGCTGTATACAGCACTTGGGTCATTGCCAGCAGCATAACACCCTGCCTCCCACTGCTGGCTCGCTTCCGACGCAAAGTAGGGTTGGTCCTGGCCATTCCATGGATGGGTGACCAGATGCTGTGGTGTTGGAGGGCCAGTAGGAGGCACCCTTTCCTCTGGTCTAAAAAAAATATCCCAATGCCCCAGGGCAGTGATTGGGGACATTGCCCTGTGTAGGATGCTGTCTTTTGGATGAGACATTAAATGGGTGTCCTGACTCTCTGTGGTCACTAAAGATCCCATGGCACTTTTCGTAAGAGTAGGAGTGTTAACCCTGATGTCCTGGCTAAATTCCCAATCTGGCCTTCATACCATCAAAGCCCCCTAATCATCTCCAGTTTACAATTGGCTCATTCATCCCCCCTCCTCTCCGCTGTAACTATTCCCCAGGTCGTTGCTGTAAATGAGAATGTGTTCTCAGTCAACGTACCTGGGAAAATAAATAGGAGTGTCCTAGGCTAGCTGTATACAGTAACACAAAGCATTGGGGTGATCTGACCACATCCTTATGTTCCCTAGACCTGTGAGAAGTGAACTTTGCCTCAGCTTCCTGTGTGGAGCAGACTGAGACATGTTTTCCTCTGGGACCACTCGCTGGTTTACAAGGCTGCTCTTGTTATGTTTATTAGTTAGTTGTGTATTTGTTTTACTTTTTTAGTAGCTAAAAATAAACTGTCCCTGGAGACTATTTTTCAGTTATGCAATGTCACAACATTTTAAGATTCTGTCCAAGATTTTTTTTTTGTGGCTATTAACTAGTAGTTCACAAATATAGTTTTACTTTTGTTGGCTATCTTCTATCACTAACCTTAATTTGTTTTTGTAATAACAGGGCTCATCTGTAAAATATTATCGGTCTCAGCATGACTCCCTGTCAAAATAAAGGTTAAATTAGAAACAAACAAAAACATGTTTTGAATGAGAGGTGGGCATTGGTCTGAAACTGAAAAAGTAAGGACATTCACAAGCACCACATTGACTACTTTACCCATGCTCTACCAAAGATTTCCATCACACAGCTTTGACCTGTTACAGTAGCTGTCTTCATCTATTGTACTTCAAACATTGTGTAGGCAAGTTGCTTAGGATTCAAACCTTCTCAAAAAGCTTCATTCATATTCTTCAGAGCAGTGTCGGTCGGTGCAATTTAAGATGAGGGAGGATTTTTTAAAATTATGAGCATGGCCTATTTTTTCTATTACAGCATATTGGTTGACTGTCACGCGGAATGACGCTGGAGAGACTAAGCAGGTATGGGGAGTAAAACATTAAATTAGAACGGACAGAGACGAGACAGGAACAGCGTCAGAAACAAATTCAAAAGACAAAAATAATACAATTCAGCAGCGGGGAAAAGAGCTGGGGAACTGACAAATATAGGGGAGGAAATAACAGGTGATAAGTGAGTTCAGGTGAGTCCAATAACGCTGAAACGAGTGATGAGGGAGGGCAGGTGTTAGTGATGAGTGCAGGAGCTTGTGATGCAGGATAATCTGGCACCCTTAAGCGCCAGGGGAAGGGAAGAGTGGGAGCAGACGTGACAGTACCCTTCCCTCTTGGGACGCCACCTGAAACCGGAGCGAACCGGCCGAGACATGAGCGCTGGGCAAGCCGGTTGGGGCGTGAAAACCCCAACCGGTGATTTGGTGACAAAACGGATGGACTGTGGTAGACTGCATCCAGTTTGCTGAGTAGAGTATTGGAAGCTATTTTGTAGATGACATGCCCGAAGTCGAGGATCGGTAGGACAATCAGTTTTACGAGGGTAAGTTTGGCGGGGTGAGTGAAGGAGGCTTTGTTGTGAAATAGAAAGCCGATTCTAGATTTGATTTTGGAGATGTTTAATATTAGTCTGGAAGGATAGTTTACAGTCTAACCAGACACCTAGGTATTTATAGTTGTCCATATATTCTAGGTTGGAACCGTCCAGGGTGGTGATGCTAGTCGGGCGGGCGGGTGCGGGCAGCGAACTGTTGAAAAGCATGCATTTGGTTTTACTAGCGTTTAAGAGCAGTTGGAGGCCACAGAAAGAGTGTTGTATGGCATTGAAGCTCGTTTGGAGGTTAGTTAGCACAGTGTCTAAGGAAGGGCCAGAAGTATACAGAATGGTGTCGTCTGCGTAGAGGTGGATCAGGGAATCGCCCGCAGCAAGAGCAACATCATTGATATATACAGAGAAAAGAGTTGGCCCATGAATTGAACCCTGTGGTACCCCCATAGAGACTGCCAGAGGTCCGGACAACATGCTCCCCGATTTGACACACTGAACTCTATCTGCAAAGTAGTTGGTGAACCAGGCGAGGAGTCATTAGAAAAACCAAGGTAATTGAGTCTGCCGATAAGAATACGGTGATTGACAGAGTCGAAAGCCTTGGCCAGGTCGATGAGGATGGCTGCACAGTAATGTCTTTTTTCGATGGCGGTTATGATATGTTTAGTACCTTGAGCTTGGCTAAGGTGCCCCGTGACCGGCTCGGAAGCTGGATTGCACAGTGGTGAAAGTACGGTGTGATTCTAAATGGTCAGTGATCTGTTTATTAACTTGGCTTTCGAAGACTTTAGATAGACAGGGCAGGATGGATATAGGTCTGCAACAGTTTGGGTCTAGGGTGTCACCCCCTTTGAAGAGGGGGATGACTGTGGCAGCTTTCCAATCTTTAGAGATCTCGGACGATACGAAAGAGAGGTTGAACAGGCTGGTAATAGGGGTTGCAACAATGTTTTAGAACGAGAGGGTCCAGATTGTCTAGCCCAGCAGATTTGTACGGGTCCAGGTTTGCAGCTCTTTCAGAACATCTGCTATCTGGATTTGGGTTAAGGAGAAGGTGGAGAGGCTTGGGCGAGTAGCTGCGGGGGGGGGGGGGGGGGGCTGTTGGCCGGGGTTGGAGTAGCCAGGATGCTTATTGATATTTTCGATTATCATGGATTTATCGGTGGTGACCGTGTTACGTAGCCTCAGTGCAGTGGGCAGCTGGGAGGAGGTGCTCTTGTTCTCCATGGACTTTACAGTGTCCCAAAACTCTTTGTAGTTAGAGCTACAGGATGCAAATTTCTGCTTGAAAAAGCTAGCCTTTTCTTTTCCTGACTGACTACGTGTATTGGTTCCTGACTTCCCTGAACAGTTGCATATCGCAGGGACTATTCGATGCTATTGCAGACCACCACAGGAAGTTTTTGTGCTGGTCAAGGGCAGTCAGGACTGGATTGAACCAAGGGCTATATTTGTTCTTAGTTCTGCATTTTTTGAACGGGGCATGCTTATCTAAGATGGTGAGGAAATTACTTTTAAAGAATAACCAGGCATCCTCGACTGATGATGGATGATGTCAGTATCCTTCCAGGATACCCAGGCCAGGTCGATTAGAAAGGCCTGCTTGCAGAAGTGTTTTCGGGAGCTTTTGACAGTGATGAGGGGTGGTCGTTTGACCGCGGACCCATAGCAGATACAGGCAATGAGGCAGTGATCGCTGAGATCCTGATTGAAAACAGCGGAGGTGTATTTGGAGGGCAAGTTGGTCAGGATAATGTCTATGAAGGTGCCCATGTTTACGGATTTAGGTTTGTACCTGTTGGGTTCCTTGATGATTTGTGTGAGATTGAGGGCATCTAGCTTAGAATGTAGAACTGCCGGGTGTTAAGCATATCCCAGTTTAGGTCACCTAACAGAAGGAACTCTGAAACTAGATGGGGGGCGAACAATTCACAAATGGTGTCCAGGGCACAACTGGGAGCGGAGGAGGGTCGATAGCAGGCGGCAACAGTGAGAGACTTATTTCTGGAGAGATTAATTTTTAAAATGAGAAGTTCAAACTGTTTGGGTATAGACCTGGAAAGTATGACAGAACTTTGCAGGCTATCGCTGCAGTAGATCGCAACTCCTCCCCCTTTGGCAGTTCTATCTTGACGGAAAATGTTGTTGTTGGGTATGGAAATCTCAGAATTTTTGGTGGCCAGGATTCTTGGTGGCCAGGATTTTTCCTAAGCCAGGATTCAGACACGGCAAGGACATTAGGGTTGGCGGAGTGTGCTAAAGCAGTGAGTAAAACAAACTTAGGGAAACTTAGGGAGGAGGCTTCTGATGTTGACATGCATGAAACCAAGGCTTTTTCGGTCACAGAAGTCAACAAATGAGGGTGCCTGGGGACACGCAGGGCCTGGGTTTACCTCCACATCACCCGAGGAACAGAGGAGGAGTTGGATGAGGGTACGGCTAAAGGCTATCAAAACTGGTCGCCTAGAGCATTGGGGACAAATAATAAAAGGTGCAGATTTCTGGGCGTGGTAGAATAGATTCAGGGCATAATGTACAGGCAGGGGTATGGTGGGGTGCGGGTACAGTGGAGGTAAGCCCAGGCACTGAGTGACGATAAGACAGGTTGTATCTCTGCTGGTTATAATGGGAGGGAGGTGGGACCAAGGAGGTATCAGAGGTATGATGAGTGGAACTAGGGGCTCCATATTAAACTAAAACAATGATAACTAACCTAAACAACAGTATACAAGGCATATTGACATTTGAGAGAGACATACAGTGAGGCATAAAGTAATCACAAGGGTGGAGACAACAACAGCTAATCAGCTAAAACAAGAACAACAGGTAAAATGGCAATGAATGGACAGAGAGGGTAGGTTAACTACACACAGAGCCTGAGTTCGCGGCTGGGGCCAACAGATAAACAAAAAAAAAACAGAATGGAGTACCATGATTACCGGACAGTCCAGCAGGCATCAGCTATGTAGCCAAGTGATCATAGGGTCCAGGTGGCAGCAATAGATGGAACAGGGAAAACGCGGAGTAGTCGCTACACAGCGTTTAAAGTTAATAGCCCGGGGCTGGTAGAAGCGTCTGCTCTGACGTCCGACGGCCGGTTGAAGGCACAGCGGATGGACTATTCGTCGGCAGACCAGTCGTGGTGGTGCGGCGGGGCGCCGTGTCGACAAAGGATCCAGGCCCGATGGCGAAAGAGGTATTGTAGTTGTAGAAATTTAGTTTGCTAGCCGGGACATACACCTGACTCACGGCTAACTGGTGCTAGCTTGGTAGCAGGGGCGTTAGCCACTATAGCCACTCGGTAGCAGCGGTGATCCAGTGCCAAGGTCCAGAGCTTACGGCAAGGATCCGGTGGAGTAGTGGGTTCTAGCCGTGTGTGGGTGGAGTCCGGGTGAACAACTGAGTAGGCCAGGAGGTGGGCCTCTGGGATAGCTTCGGTACAAGGGTAACTCGGTGGGTGCTAGCTAGCTGTGAAGATCAGAAGTAATGGTCCTGGGTGTACGGCAGGAATCCGGCGTTGAAGTAAAGAGACAGTCCGATACTGTTAGGCTGGCGAGTATTATCCAGGCTAAATAAAAAGGGCTGGTATCTGTGCAGAAGGTAAAGGCCACTAGCAGTGGCTAACAATGACTAAATAGCTTGTTGCTAATTAACTGGTTAGCTTCTAGGTGGTTCTTGCTATGAGGTCTAAAAATGTACAATAATAGTGGTTCCGTGTCCCATTGGGTGAGGCAGGTTACTGGAAGGTATAATTGAATTAAAATTGAAATATATATACAAAAAATACAAAAGTACACGAGAGGACGAACAAAACACGTCTGCACTGATACACCATCTTGGATTGCAAGTGGTTAACAAAGAAATAGCTACTCCTATATGCTTAATTTAGAGTTATTAATGTAACTTTAGGTGTTCTACAAACATTGGGCTTTCTGTTTTGATTTTTAATACATTGTAATTTGCATGATACGACTCTAATTATGATTTGAAAAAGGTTGCTTGACATGAGACATGAGCTCTGCTTTGACACTCCAATAGTCTCTCATTCACAATTTGACAAGCACTTGATAATGCCTCGAATTTCACGACGGCATCCCCTTTGTGACCTTAACGCACCCTAAAAAAATCCATGCCTTTTGCGGCCCGAAGTTCTGCATTGTGCCCTTCTCCCTGAGTGTGCTGTGCAATCCGAAGCTTCTCTCACTCACATGGCTCTTTGTCACGTGGCTATAAGTAAAGACAGACACATCGGGGACGCAACTGCTCGCGTCCTTATCTAATTCCGATGTGCATATTGAAGATATTGGAAGAACTGTCCACATTTACTTTTCATCAGCCAACAAGCCAACAAGAGTAGGCCTAACAAACAGCAAAAGCACTAGCCTATGTCAATCTACTATCTCCCATAGTACAAAAGTTCACCTATTCTATTCTGTGTGAGAAATAAATATTCCAGACATAGTCTGGGATAGTTGTGGGATGCAAATGATCCTAAATTAATACAAGCACTAGCATCAAAAAAACATTTTTTATGCAATGTGGCTGACGCAACAGATCAGAACGTTTAGCTTGAAATATGTTGATAAACTATTAGGCTATTTATTCACATTATAAGCGCAGCAATGCACTCATGGTAGTAGGCTATAAGCCCGAATGTTCCATTAGTGGAAAACACCATTATCAAAAGTGACCGCAAGTGCGATTATGTATGTAATGCTTTTATTATAAAGGTGCACTTGAAACTCATACGCTGCTTTATATATGCCAGTTAGGCTCTACACCCCTTGTAAAGTTCATCAGCAAGTGTATAGGAGGTGTTGTACCCACTGTGACTTGTAAAACCTACCCAAACCAGAAACCGTGGATAGATGGCAGCATTCACGCAAAACTGAAAGCGCAAACCACATCATTTAACCATGGCAAGGTAATTGGGAATATGGCCAAATACAAACAGTGTAGTTATTCCCTCCGTAAACCAATCAAACAGGCAAAACATCAGTACAGAGACAAAGTGCAATGCAATGGCTCAGACTCAAGACATGTGGCAGGGTCTACAGACAATCACAGATTACAAAGGGAAAACCAGACACGTTGCGGACACCAACGTCTTGCTTCCGGACAAGCTAAACAACTTCTTTGCCCACTTTGAGGATAACACAGTGCCACCGACAGGGCCTGCTACCAAGGACTGTGGGCTCTCCTTCTCATGGCCGACGTGAGTAAGACGTCTACCGGCCCAGACGGCATCCCTAACCAGACTCTAAAATATATATTTTTTTGTTTAACACTTTTTTGGTTGCTTCATGATTCCATATGTGTTATTTCATAGTGTTGATGTCTTCATTATTATTCTACAATGTATTTAATAGTAAAAAATAAAGAAAAACCCTTGAATGAGTAGGTGTGTGCAAACTGTCACATATATATTTTTTTCTTTGTTTTTGGGGACATGGGAGGGTTTTTGGTGTGGTCGGGAGGGGGTGGGGGGTAACTGAAAAGGAGCCCTGGTTGCTAGGGGGGTGGGAAGTGGTGAAAGACATGTGGTGGGGCGGGAGTTGGGTGGTTGGATGGAGACATGTTGGATGGGTGGGGTTGAGGGAATGAGGTGGAGGGTTGGGGGTGGAGGCTCACTTCTTTTTGTTTATTTTCCTTTGCGTACTATGTTTATTGTTACAGTACGTTTTGATTCTTTAATATGATCATAATGATCAATACTTTATGTTTACAGTGCCTTCAGAAAGTGTTCATCTTTTGTTGTGTTACAGTGTCTGTTGTAAAGCAGACTGAAGCAGACTGAAGCAGGTTTTCCTCTAGGATTTTGCCTGTGCTTAGCTCTATTCCGTTTCTTTTTATCCTAAAAAAAACTCCCTTGTCCTTGCCGATGACAATCATACCCATAACATGATGCAGTTACCACCATGCTTGAAAATATGAAGAGTGGTACTCAGTGATGTGTTGTGTTGGATTTGCCCCAAACATAACACTTTGTATTCAGGCACATTTGTTTTGCAGTTTTAATTTAGTGCTTTATTGCAAACAGGATGCATGTTTTGGAATATTTTTTGCATGTACAGGCTTCCTTCTTTTCACTCTGTCATTTAGGTTAGTATTGAGCGTTTCAATTGGTGACGTCACTTGCTCTGAGACCTTGAAGTAGTAGTTTTTGGCTTTTCTGGAGCAATGGGTAACGATGCTTCGTGGGTGACTGTTGTTGATGTGTGCAGAGTGTCCCTGGTTTGCGCCCGGGTATGGGCGAGGGGACGGTCTAAATTTATACTGTTACACTCAGTTTTCTCCTATCACAGCCATTAAACTGTGTAACTTTTAAAGTCACCATTGGCCTCATGGTGAATTCCCTGAGTGGTTTCCTTCGTCTCCGGCAACTTAGTTAGGAAGGATGCCTGCTTCTTTGTAGTGACTGGGTGTATTAATATACCATCCAAAGTGTAATTAATGACTTAACCATGTTCAAAGGAATGTTCAATGTCTGCTTTAAAAAAAAACATGAATCTACCAGTACGTGCCCTTCTCTGTGTGGCATTAGAAAACCTCCCTGGTCTTGTGGTTGAATCTGTGTTTGAAATTCACTGCTCGACTGAGGGACCTTATAGATAATTGGTCTGTATGTGTGGGGTATAGAGATGAGGTAGTCATTCAAAAATCATGTTGAACACTATTATTGCACACAGAGTCAGTCCATGAAACTTATTATTTGACTTGTCAGGCAGATTTTTACTCTTGAACTTATTGAGGCTTGCCATAACAAAGGGGTCGAATACTTTTTGACTCAAGATAAGTTAGCGCAACGCTGATTCTCTATGGGCACATGAGAGCGATAAATTATACATTTAATCAAAACTGTTCTACCTACAAACGTATTCAGTCCGACAAATGGTAAGTCCAATGATCACCGTATGGATGCTATAATCTCGTTTTAATCATACGCCAAGAATTTGAGCTAGGTGGTTGCAAGACATTCATATTGGCTTAGATGTGATGGTAGGAAGATTTGAATTTATCATTGAGCATCAATCAACTCCTACTTATTGTGGGGGCCGTCCCCCCCACCTGTTGGAATTTACTTAAAATTTCACTTGATAACACATGTGTAAGGACCTGGGTGTAGTGGGTGCGAAGTCAGGCGCAGGAAGCAGAGAGTTCAGGGTAGTGCTATTTAATGCACAAAAGGCGAACATAAGCCACCCCACGAAAACACAGGGCGCACACAAAAACAAATGCCCCAAACACGGGGACTAAAACAGTCCAGCAAAAAAGCCAAAAACAGGAAAACACGTTAACCTCTAACATGCACACTAGTCACACAAACAATCCTGCACAAAGAGCAGGCGGGCCGGCTGGCTAATAAAGCCCAACTAATCACCAAATAAACAACAGGTGTAACCAATAAACAGACAAGGAGGGGGAGGAAAGAATCAGTGGCAGCTAGTAGGCCGGTGACGACGACCGCCGAGCGCCACCTGAACGGGAAGGGGAGCCACCTTCGGTAGGAGTCGTGACAACAAGTACCAATTGACATTGTTAATCACTGTAATATTTTGTGTAGATGGTTCTATTATTCTAACTGATCTTGTGAATATACACAGCATTAGAAGTGTTTAATCCCCCTTGTTAAATGTATCCAATGCAACATCTGAAGTGGTACACCTTCGCTGTTTTGCAATGACACAATCTCTCACTGAGGGCCCTCTCAGGGGAATGTTTGTATTGGTTGGGCCAATGTTTACATTCTAATGAAATGTAACGCAGCTTAACCTTGACCTCAGAATGACTAGCAGACCCCGAAGAAGATGGGAATATCTCTTATACCTATGATAAGTAATGAGAGATTGGGAAATGAGAGGGCACCTTGTCGCATTCAGATCAAGTCTAATATTAGCTACTTGGCATCTCAGACTCTAAGACTCTTCTCAAGTAACAAGTACTAGGTCTTGTAAGCAGGGAGACTTTGGGCTTGGTTCAACGCTGTGGACGGTGACAGAGAGAGCGGGAGAGAGAAAGAGAGAAAGAGCTGTGTTTGATAGCAGTAGTATGTGGCAGCGCTCGCCTAGTGATGGGAAGATGGCTGGAGAAACACCAGAGAGCTCAGGGACTTCACTGCTTCATGACGCAGAGGCTACACCTAGCAAGCCCAGGCACTTCTTAAAGGATGTGATTTTTCATGGCAAATTTCAAGTGAGTAGAATGACAAAGATACAGTATGTATGGATTTTCATCATGTGTTTACATACTAGGAGACTGAGACTAACTATCTCAGGGGGAAATCTTCATCACATAACAGTTTGCTATATGTTTTTATAGTAAAGAGGTTTGGCAGTTATTTCACTTGCTTAGCCTTTTGATTTGATTGATTTGTTGGAAAATAATAGGTGGAAGTCAGAATTGTGTTTGTTTAGTGTAAATGTAGATGAAAAACCTACTTACACATCAAGTGGGTTGAGTAATAGCCTGAATATGTTTTTCAACTACATTTACACTATTTTGCTTATTGTTAATCCATTCTTTATAACTTTTTGTGTAAGGTTTTTATCTCAATATAGTTGAGAAATGGCTTGACCTGGTTTGGTAGTTTGTAGAGAGATAATTATCATGTAGGCTAATTACAGAACAAGTATCTACTGTAGACATCTGACACGTTGTACTGTCTTGTTCCCAGGCGTGGAGTTAGACTCAGCACAGAGGGGGCGGGGCGTTCTCGAGGGGCCCGTCTTACCAAATGAATTGCTGATCGGGCCTACCATAAATGCAAATTGCAAAGTAGGATAAAAATAAATGATGACCAGTCATGCTCGTCAGTCTATAGGGAATCAAATCGGCTTGTGTGTATTTTCATACAGAGCCCAGTTTGAGCGGAATATCACGTGTTGCGCAGTGACAGATCACTCTCACAGCGCATCAAATCCCCAAAAAATTGTCACGTGCCGAAAACAACAGGTGTAGACTTTACCATGAAAAGCTTAAATACAAACCCAACACCAACAATGCAGTTCAAGAAATAGAGTTAGAAAATAAACTAAAGTAAAAAAATATATATAAAAAGTAGAACAATAAAATAACAGTACCGAGGCTATATTACAGGGGGTACCGGTACCGAGTCAATGTCCGGGGGTACAGGTTAGTTGAGGTAATTTGTACATGTAGGTAGGGGTAAAGTGACTATGCATAGATAATAAACAGCGAGTAGCAGCAGTGTAAAAACAGTCTATCACAGTGCAATCCGTTTTGTCACCAAAGCCCCATATACTACCCACCATTGCGACCTGTACGCTCTCGTTGGCTGGCCCTCGCTTCATACTCGTCGCCAAACCCACTGGCTCCATGTCATCTACAAGACCCTGCTAGGTAAAGTCCCCCCTTATCTCAGCTCGCTGGTCACCATAGCATCTCCCACCTGTAGCACACGCTCCAGCAGGTATATCTCTCTAGTCACCCCCAAAACCAATTATTTCTTTGGCCGCCTCTCCTTCCAGTTCTCTGCTGCCAATGACTGGAACGAACTACAAAAATCTCTGAAACTGGAAACAGTTATCTCCCTCACTAGCTTTAGGCACCAACTGTCAGAGCAGCTCACAGATTACTGCACCTGTACATAGCCCACCTATAATTTAGCCCAAACAACTACCTCTTTCCCAACTGTATTTAATTTATTTATTTATTTTGCTCCTTTGCACCCCATTATTTTTATTTCTACTTTGCACATTCTTCCATTGCAAAACTACCATTCCAGTGTTTTACTTGCTATATTGTATTTACTTTGCCACCATGGCCTTTTTTGCCTTTACCTCCCTTCTCACCTCATTTGCTCACATCGTATATAGACTTGTTTATACTGTATTATTGACTGTATGTTTGTTTTACTCCATGTGTAACTCTGTGTCGTTGTATCTGTCGAACTGCTTTGCTTTATCTTGACCAGGTCGCAATTGTAAATGAGAACTTGTTCTCAACTAGCCTACCTGGTTAAATAAAGGTAAAATAAAATAAATAAATGGCTTGGGGGTAGAAGCTGACCTTTTATGGCTAGGGAACGTTTCGATAACATCCGGTGAAATGGCATAGCGCGAAATTCAAAAATAATATTTGAAGAAATTACCTTTCATACATTCACAAGTGCAAAACACCAAATTAAAGCTTAACTTCTTGTTAATCTAGCCACTGTGTCAGTTTTCAAAAATGCTTTCCAATATGTCCCATAAACATCATAAATGGTCCTTTTGTTCGATAAATTCCGCCGTTATAGCTCCAAAATGTATTTGGCGCGTTTGACTCAGTTCCAAACACCAGTTCCAACTCAAGCAACATGACTACAAAATATCTAATAAGTTACCTGTAATCTTGATCCAAACATTTCAAACAACTTTCCTAATACAACTTTCGGTATTTTTTTGCGTAAATAATAGATACAATTTAAGATGGGATAAACTGCGTTCAATAGCGGATAAAAACAAAGTGGAGCCAGCTTTCAGGTCATGCGCCCCAACCACAACAGTATACTAGACTCGACCCTCGTTCTGAACAGCCCTACTTCTTCATTTCTCAAAGGAAAAACATCATCCAATTTCTAAAGACTGTTGACATCCAGTGGAAGTGATAGGAACTGCAAGCAAGTGCCTTAGAAATCTAGATCCACATAGAAATTGAAAACACTGTCACCTCAAAAAAAAAATCCTGGATGGTTTGCCCTCTGGGTTTTCCCTGCCAAATAAGTTATGTTATTATCACAGACATCGTTTTAACAGTTTTAGAAACTTTAGAGGGTTTTCTATCGAAATCTACCAATTATATGCATATCCTATCTTCTGGGCCTGAGTACCAGGCAGTTTACTTTGGGCACGCTTTTCATCCGGATGTGAAAATACCGCCCCCTAGCCCGAAGAGGTTTTAAGGAGCCTTTTGGACCTAGACTTGGCGCTCCGGTACCGCTTTCCATGCGATAGCAGAGAGAACAGTTTATGACTTGGGTGACTGGAGTCTTTGACAATTTTTGGGGCCTTCCTCTGACACCGCCTAGTTTATAGGCTCTGGATGGCAGGAAGCTTGATCCCAGTGATGTACTGGGTGATACACACTATCCTCTGTAGCACCTTACAGTCAGATGCCGAGCAGTTGCCATGGTTGCCATGGTTGCCATGGTTGCCATGGTGAGGCTGTAAAACCTTTTGAGGATCTGGGGACCCATGACAAATATTTTCAGTCTCCTGAGGGGGAAAGTGTCAGGTCTCTGACCTCCTCCCTATAGGCTGTCTCATCGTTGCCGGTGATCAGGCCTACCACTGTTGTGTTGTCAGCAAACTTCATGATGGTGTTGGAGTCATGCTTGGCCACGCAGTCGTGGATGAACAGGAAGTACAGGAGGGGACTAAGAACGCACCCCTGAGGGGTCCCCGTGTTGAGGATCAAACATGTGTTCTGATAAGCCCAATCATTGCGCAACATTTCTACATGCAACAGATATCCACTGTTAAAAAGAGGCTATTTATTTCTCAACTCCTCTTAATATTAAGCAACTGCCATTTGAGTGCAGGCATATGGTAGGCTATCATCAGCAACCTTGCAGTCTGAACTGGAGGCAGTCTGCATGTTGAAAACATATACTGTAGGCCTACTTAATAGTTTGAAACCTGGAAGTTTTACTTCATTACCTATTACGAGGCATGTCTTACCTTGCTTCAAAGAAGCCAAAAGCCAAAACCTGACCATAGACATTTTTGTTTTTCAAAAGAATCTGCAGGATCTTACATCCATGGCTGCACCCGTGGCCCGCCCTATGCTAGCTCTGCTTCAGCTTGTCCCTCATTACACATGCAGCTCTGTGAATAATTGAACTATGCACAAGAAAGCTGTGTATGTGTGTTTGTGAAAAGTGGACCTTTTTGGGAACGTAAACAAAAACAAACTAATTTTGCCGGGCTAGTTGCCACAGAGAACTTAACTAATTGGAAGCAGCGATAGAGGAGAGTGGGGTAATTTGAACCAAAATGGTACATTGAGCCCCCTTGTTTTTAGGAAACCATGCACAAAATCTATTATTTTACCAAATATTTAGGTAGAGGTCATCATTTCATGGCGAATGTGAAGGAAGAAACCACATGGAAAAAGTGGTAAGCAAGTTAGGTCCCCAACAATAATTTTCACCAAGTCAAGAACATTTATTGTGTTAGAGGTTTCGTGATGTTTGTATCTAAACCAAAGTAGAACATTTTAATATTGTTCTATACTTACGTTGGAGTATCTATAACCTTCAATATGAGGTCCTAAACCTAGCATGAAAGCACATCCTTGTAGCTGTGTGGGCTAATATAGTCAAAATGTTTGCCTTGGGGTAAGTTGAGTCAATGACCACGGAGTAAGTTGAGCCAATGTCAAGTTGTACATATTGAAGTGTTTTCTTCCCAGGCGTAATGCAAGCCATTATCACTGGGATATTAGGTAACAACAGGGCCTGGCCTATGTTAAAAGTGTTTTCTTCCCAGGCGTAATGCAAGCCATTATCACTGGGATATTAGGTAACAACAGGGCCTGGCCTATGTTAAAAGTGTTTTCTTCCCAGGCGTAATGCAAGCCATTATCACTGGGATATTAGGTAACAACAGGGCCTGGCCTGTTAAAAGTGTTTTCTTCCCAGGCGTAATGCAAGCCATTATCACTGGGATATTAGGTAACAACAGGGCCTGGCCTGTTAAAAGTGTTTTCTTCCCAGGCGTAATGCAAGCCATTATCACTGGGATATTAGGTAACAACAGGGCCTGGCCTGTTAAAAGTGTTTGTTAGGTGTTTAGCATATGTTAAAAGATGCTTAAAATTATTAAAAAACAAAACTGTAATATTTACATGAATTCTGCTCTTTCAATGACATTCAACTCACCAGGTGAATCCAGGTGAAAGCTTTAATCCTTTATTGATGTCACTGTGTAGATGAAGGGGAGGATAGATGTTAATTAAAGAATGATTTTTAAGCCTTGAGACATTTGAGGCATGGATTGTGTATTTGTACCATTCAGAGAGTGAATGGGCAAGACAAAATATTTAAGTGCCTTTGAACGGGGTATGGCAGTAGGTGCCAAGCACAGCGGTTTGAGTGTGTCAAGAACTGCAACCCTGCTGGGTTTTTCATGCCCAACAGTTTCCGTGTGTATCAAGAATCGTCCACCACCCAAAGGACATCCAGCCAACTTGAAACAGTGGGAAGCATTGGAGTCAACATGGGCCAGCATCCCTGTGGAATGCTTTCAACACCTTGTAGAGTCCATGCCCTGACGACTTGAGGCTGTTCTGAGGGCAAATGGGGGTGCAACTCAATATGAGGAAGGTGTTCCTAATATTTTCTACTCTCAGTGTATCAAATAAACAACATTTGGTCACATCCATGTGTTTATCAGATGTTATTGCGGGTGAAGCGAAATGCTTGTGAAAAAACTACGTTTCCTAAGAGCTAGAAGCGAGGCAGCCCTCTCTGTCGCCGCCATTTTTTATTTTTTGTGTAATGTCTTTGTTGAAAGAATACTATATTTCCCTTGACAGATTGATACTGAATGTCTCAACTTAACCTCACATAACCCACATCAGTAGTGAGTGCCTCCTAAAATCTTCCCAGTCAGTCTTACAAATGGAACAGTGTCTTAGATTTTCATCATTTATTTGACCTTTATTTAACGAGGCAAGTCTGTTAAAGAACACATTCTTATTTACAATGACAGCCTACCCGGGCCAAACCCTAACCCGGACGACACTGGGCCAATTGTGCACTGCCCTATTGGACTCCCAATCACGGCCGGTTGTGATACAGCCTGGAATCAAACCAAGGTCTGTAGTGATGCCTCTAACACTGAGATGCCATGCCTTAGACTGCTGCGCAACTCGGGAGCATGTGAGGTAGAGTATGGAATTGGGTGGAATTGTCAAATTAGGTCATTGAATTAAGTGATTGTATTAATGTGGGGCGGGCCACAATGATTAAAAATAGAAAATCAGTTGGGTCAGTAAGTGCTATCAAAATAGTCTGCAGGATTATTGGACAATATTATTACAGCTGATAAGTCATCAAACCAATCCAGATCGCTAAAGATCACAGTCAGTCAGCCTTGCTCACCCAAACACAAGAAACACCCACATGTCTGCACACACACAAGCAATCATCAATCGTTTTGGCACTCTTACCTGAAATAAGCTACTGTAGTTCAGGAAGGCCTTAACATTGCTCCATGTAACTGTCATTTGGGTAAATAATAGTATATGTTGATAGTGGCAGATAGCATTATATGCAGTTCTTCATCAGCCTATAACACATACAATCAAATATTTGTTTCTATAATTTCATAGGTGATGTTCCAGAGATAACCCTGTTGGATGTGTCTAATGATAATACTGACTATTGGACCACCAGGTCAGGAATAAGCAGAGAGTTTTGGTCACTCAAACATTAATGGTCAAACAAGCTTGGATTTCAGCATTTGTTATATCCCTCCATATATCGCCATATACATATACCATAAACCTGCAATATACTGTACATATCCAACTGAAACCGGATCAACCATGAGTATGTCATGCATGTTGTTATAATCATGACACAAATATCCAAGTGGATATATAGGAATTTTGATTATTTGTGTAAAAAAATGTAAATGTTATAATGGCCATATAAGACGCCTTCTTTTAAACAAGCCACAGTATAAGATTGCAATTCTTTGTGAAGAAGAGCTTTCTCTCAATAGTTTCATATTTTCTGGTTTGCAGGGAAACAGTAGATGAGAAATCTGGCATATTACACTATTGTCAAAATCCTACATTTATTTTTTAAATATTTGATTCTCCATTTGTTCTCTGATTGTTATGATTATAAAATGTATTTCGACCTTCTCTGCTGTGATATATGTTCAGGAAAATCCTATTGAATTCAGTTGAATAATAGATTTTAACACTAGAACTGTAGACACCTTTCATATAAATGAATGATATATCATAAAACATAGCAGCAGGAATATTTGTTTAATTGTTTGTACACACACAGAGTAGCAACACAAGCCTTTTTTTGGATATAAAAATGTTAAATACATGTTTTTAAGTAAATAGTTAACCAAATAATGATCAATACTGCTTGCCTTGCAAATCAGCATTCGGGTTCTAAGTCACTGAGAGTGATCACTTCAACTCAATTCCTTAGGAGCCCTATTGGGACTAGCTAGACCCGACCTTGACCCCTGTAGTCTAACTGGCTCATTAACCATGCTGTGCCTCTCACGACAAATGGCAAAAGCTGCACAGCACACACACATACACACATGCACATGATTCAGCTAGGCAGCTAGCCCAAGCAGCCCTCTAATGCACAGCCCTCCCCTCTCTCCCCAGCTCCTGAACTGCCTGACACCTGAGGAGAACACAGGATGTCAGCATGGCCTGTACTTCCAGGACGGAGAGAGGCGGGTGGACTACATCCTCACCTACCACATCAAAAAGCCCAGCAGCTCACGCTCCAACCGACAGTCCTCCCGCTTCACTGACAACGCCTTTACACGGAGCCTCCGCCGTGGGACAGCCAGGCTGGGACGAGCGCCAACCCCTCAGCCCAGAGGTGACCCGGAGGTGGCCTCCCAAGACCACAGCATGGACTACCACGTGGACGACAAGCGCCTCCACCGGGAGGAGTTTGAGGGCAACCTGAGGGATATGGGCATGGAGCTGGAGAAGGATGAGGATGTGAGTTGCTTCTCTACGGCTTCTCTATTCTGTTCTTTTTGACCAAACACACGATATTATCAGCAATGTCCAGTCAGGTCTAGCGTTAGCTATGAGTTAGCTTAGGGCAGAGAGGGGAGAGTATTCCACACAACACAACACCGCTGCACCTCTACAGTCTTTGTTTTCCAGCTGGCTGGTGGATCAGGGGTATTTTTGTCTTTGGGCTTAGGTCAGCCAGTTTGCCTTGAGCCCCCACCATGTAACAGTATACAAAAGATACATTGTACTTTGGTACAGCACCAGCTGAAACCGGCCTATAGAGGGCTAGCAGGACTTGCAGCAGTAACCAGGGTAACTGGGGTAACCCGGGGTAACCTTTTAACCTGCCGGGCTACTGTCATTGGTTTGTTTGTGTGTTGGATTTACAGTGCCTTGCAATAGTTTTCAACCCCCTTGGTGTTTTTCATATTTTGTTGCATTACAACCTGTGATTAAAATATATTTTTATTTGGATTTCATGTAATTGACATACACAAAATAGTCCAAATTGTTATGAAGCCCCTAAATAAGATCTAATAGGAAAAATGCCAAGGGGGGTGGGTACTTTCGCAAGCCACTGTATCCTGGTCCAATTTGGGTCCTGAGGAAAAACCATTTGAGAACCATTGGTGTAGACTCTAGAGACTACCCTGATTACCCCTTCAAAGTAGGAGGATACATATGTAAATAAAAACTGACTGGTCCTTGGTTACAATAATCAAATCAGATTGTGATGTCATGATCTAGGCCAAAATCTCCATCCCACCTGAACAGGCTGGGAATTCCAGGATTTCTTTTCAAACAGCTCTTACACAACATTGACATTATCCAAATGTTCACAGTTTTAGTGTCATTTCGACCTCATAGTGTGAAAATATAATACAAAAATGGGGAAATCTCGTTTTTAACTGCACTTTAAACATTACATAATTAGTATCAGTGTTATGCGTTATATTTCTTGTTCAAAGCCAATGCATTTTGAATTCAAAATCACTGATCAGGATCAAAAGATGAATCTCTTGTAAAGAAACAAAACAAAACAAAAACATTTTAAAGTATGGCAGCCGTTGAATCAACTTGTTGGATTAGATGTCATGAGAGTGAATGGATAAAGGAAACCCCTGTGTAGTTCTAGTAGTAGTCTTGTGGTGCATTGACCAACAGTAACCTGTCATGGACAGGACCTGAGGATGTCATGAGGGTGAAGTCCAGTAATATGAGACTAAGTCGGTCCAAGTGCTGAGGATGGCAAGATGACAGCTGCCATGGTAGATCTCTTTACCAAGTCAGGGACAGACAGGGCAGGGCTCTGTGGAAGGATCACACCATGCACAGACACACACAAACACACATCCACACACACGCACAATCATGCACACAGCGCCAGGCAACTAATGTGTGGCAATGCCAGCTGGAAGATCATTCAGAATACCTTGACTGTACTCTTTAAGAGCAGTACAAACTCTCACCAACTCTCACACATACAGAGTGTTTTCATGTTTTCAATGAAGTGTGTGAGAAAGAGAGATATAAATTACGTCATATGTCTAGTATTTTTGTGGACTTTTGTTACAAGGCAGGGTACATGCGAGATTTGGTTCTGGGTGCCATTCACTCACTGTGTTATAAATCTCACTGTGTTACAAAATTTCCATTTTGTTCCCAAATTGCATTCAAGCCATCATTCTATTATCAAAGTTATTCCCATGTGGTTATCGTGTCAGACTGTTCACCGTGAAGGAAGACATACAGAATAATCTCTGTCTTGTGATCTTAGCGGAGAGAGGGGAGTAATGTTTAGGTATTTTATCATTTCCTCTCATCGTCTGTCCATTGTGGAGTTAGTTGATTAAAATAGGCGCCCTAAGTATTATAGATCATTAAAGTGCTGTTGACTATACTAATCTGTCTATAGAGGACATTTAAGTGGGAGTCATTCACATCTGTATCTAATAGAGGGAGGGACACTGGGACGGGACTGAAGTAGGAAGGAAGGAAGCAGAGGTGGTGATGGGATGTGGATGAGTGTAAATGTTTGGGATTCAAACAGTGATGTGATTAATGCAAAATTCTGCTAGGAAACCCATGTGAACTAACCTTGACCCTCTATGTTTCTAGAACTTTATAGTTGTCTCTGATTCTAAAACCAGAATGTAATGTGATGTCTGACAGTGCAAGACCACATTATAGTTGATTGGATGTCTTTTAGATCTGCACGCCTAAATTCAATACCTGTTGCAGCATCACTTGTTATTAAGGTTTGTTGGACCAAAGAAAACTAGTATAAATGAAGTAGGACCTGCACACACGGTTGCTCCACCGCGTGCCTTTAGTAAGGCTAGTTACACAACCACATTTTGATCCAAGACTGCCTCTATCAAAACCTCTGACTGTGTCCATGAGGGCTCTGTGTGTTTTACAATGTGATGGTGGGAACAGGATACATGATACAGTTTCACAAATGAGCTGCTGCATTCCTAAATCACTTCTGATTAAATGCTGCTCTGAGTACTCAAACTGATTCAGCCTATAGATAGCACTGACACCACCGCGTCCTGAGTTGTTGAGAATGTCACTCCTAATGTTTCAGACATGGTGACATTTGTCGCTTGACATACAGTACACAGCACAGAGGCCAAGGTACTTTTATAAGATGTTATGCAAAGACTGATGATCTGTATCAACAACAAACATGATGCTGGCTGATAGATGATAGAAAGTGACAAAGGCTGTTAAGACAGTCGGTTGTTCAAGGGATTGAGATCAAAGTTAGAGACTGTGTTTTGTTTAAGATCCTGCGTCCCTTGTTACTAATGATGCTTGTCTTAGCTCTACTGAAGACAATACAAACTGAGATAGCCTGTAACAGGTGGTTGTTTAGAATTTGAGATCAAGTTAGAGGCCATCTAGCCATGCTTGTCTTCTCACAGGAGGAGCTGCAGATTAGAACAGATGCTCTGTGCTGTACCATGTCAGTGGGTGAATGAGCATCTCAGTAACCACTGATTCCATGTAAATGATATCATGGGGGTCATATCTGGGTAACTGGGTGACAGCAGCATCAAAGCCTTCACAGTGAATCCCTCCTGTGTTGATGTTGTTCAACATACAGTACTGTGGAATACTATTTGTGTCGGTACTAGTTTGAACTATTTTGTCATTATCCTGGGTTCAAATGCTTACGTTATCATTGTAATGATGATGACGTGTTTCTATAGAAGGGTAGCTGATTCTTCTCATGATTTCCCATGGTGTCTCTTTGTGTCTGTGCCATACAGTAAGTAGCCTTCAGTTCCCAGACATTGTTTTGATTGAACTGACTATAGAAGAGGGATTTGTTTGGAGACCGTTGTTTACCCAACTGTCATCCAGATGAATGTATTGCTTTCCTTAAAGACAAGAGATAAACACATGCATTTCTTTCATTCTTTTAGTTTGTTGCCTTTATACATACCTCTAATGTTGATGCTGTCATGTCATATACTGTTGTTGGTCTAGCATAAAAAGGGACATTATAGCCAAAGGGTTGGGCATTCAGTACTTGCCAACCAAACCTTAAACTTCCATTTTATTCTTCAAAAAATGAAGTTTATTTCATGAAATTAATCGTTTTTTTGTTTATTTCAGACTAAAACTCCAGGTGTGGGCTTTGTGAAGATTCATGCTCCATGGCATGTGCTCTGTCGAGAGGCAGAGTTTATGAAGCTCAAGATGCCCACGAAAAAAGTAAGTTAACTTTTGAATGATATGTAACGGTTACAAGCTTCTCCAATGAGCTTTGAGAGGGAGGTGAGAACCAGAGGAAACAAGGACAAAGGAAGCAAGGAGAGAGGAAACAAGGGCAGAGGAAACAAGGACATAGGAAGCAATGACAGAGGAAACAAGGACAGAGGAATCAAGGTTTTGACAGCTAGTAACGTTTTCAGACACAGACCTGATGCTTGCCATTCTCATTCTCTCTGACCTGTTTGTGCCCTGGTTAACCTCCTGGGCACAAACATGTATATCAATAACACGTATGGAATCATGTAGTAGACCTGAATGTATATCTATAAATTGTACACTATATATACAAAAGGTTTTGGACACCCCTTCAAATTAGTGAATTCAAATCAAATCAAATCAAAGTTTATTTGTCACGTGCGCCGAATACAACAGGTGTAGGTAGACCTTACAGTGAAATGCTTATTTACAGGCTCAAACCAATAGTGCAAAAAAGGTATTAGGTGAACAATAGGTAAGTAAAGAAATAAAAACAACAGCAAAAAGACAGTGAAAAATAACTGTAGCGAGGCTATAAAAGTAGAGAGGTTACATACAGACACCGGTTAGTCGGGCTGATTGAGGTAGTATATACATGTAGATATGGTTAAAGTGACTATGCATATATAATGAACAGAGAGTAGCAGTAGAGTAAAAGAGGGGTTGGCGGTGGTGGGTGGCGGGATACAATGCAGATAGCCTGGTTAGCCAATATGCGGAAGCACTGGTTGGTCGGGCCAATTGAGGTAGTATGTACATATGTACATGAATGTATAGTTAAAGTGACTGCGCATAATATATGATGAACAGAGAATAGCAGCAGCGTAAAAGAGGGGGGGGGGCACACAATGAAAATAGTCCAGGTAGCCATTTGATTACCTGTTCAGGAGTCTTATGGATTGGGGGTAAAAACTGTTGAGAAGCCTTCCGGTACCGCTTGCCATGCGGTAGTAGAGAGAACAGCCTATGACTGGGGTGGCTGTGGTCTTTGACAATTTTTAGGGCCTTCCTCTGACACCGCCTGGTGTAGAGGTCCTGGATGGCAGGCAGCTTAGCCATAGTGATGTACTGGGTCTTACGCACGGCCCTCTGTAGTGCATTACGGAGGGTGAGAAATTGCCGTACCAGGCAGTGATGCAACCGGTCAGGATGATATTGTAGTTCTATAAACTGAAGGTATATCTAGATATTGTAGTTCTATAAACTGAAGGTATATCTTAATATTGTAGGTATATGAAATGAAGCAGAGTACGGGTGTTGGGGCGAAGATCAACACATTGGTAAACAAAGTGACAGAACCTCTCTATCCCAACGTGGAGGATAACAGGACACACAATGTTAAGCATCTCTCCTACATGTTCTCCAGGGAAAAACAACACTTGTGAGTATATACTTTATGTCTTATGATAATATAGGGTATACAGGACTGTATAGACTCTATAAATGTACCTTTACATATCGACTTCAATTCCTTCTCAAAACCATCTTGGTTTCAAGGACATTTAATACACTTTTATTGTACAATACCAGCCAAAAATTTGGACACACCTACTCATTCAAGGCTTTTTCTTTATGTTTACTATATTCTACATTGTAGAATAATAGTGAAGACATCAAAACTATGAATTAACATATATAGAATACTGTAGTAACCAATTTTTTTTTAAACAAATCCCAAATATATTTAATGTTTGAGATTCTTCAAAGTAGCCACCCTTTGCCTTAATGACAGCTTTGCAAACGCTTGGCATTCTCTCAAACAGCTTCACCTGGAATGCTTTTCCAGCAGTGTTGATGGAGTTCCCACATATGCTGAGCACTAATGGTGGACTGTAATTTCTCTTTGCTTATTTGAGCTGTTCTTGCCATAATATGAACTTGGTCTTTCACCAAATAGGGCTGTCTTCTGTATACCACACCTACTTTGTCACAACACAACTGATTGGTTCAAACGCATTAAGGAGGAAAGAAATTCCACAAATTAACTTTTAACAAGGCACTCCTGTTAATTGAAATGCATTCCAGGTGACTACCTCATGAAGCTGGTTGAGAGAATGCCAAGAGTGTGCAAAGCTGTCATCAAGGCAAAGGGTGGCTACTTTGAAGAATCTCAAACATTAAATATATAATATATTACTACATGATTCCATATGTGTTCTTTCATAGTTTGGATGTCTTCAATATTATTATATAATGTAGAACGTAGTAAAAATAAAGAAAAACCCTTGAATGAGTAGGTGTGTCCAAACCTTTGACTGGTACTGTAAATGTCTAGTGACATATGATAAGGCATATGGTGGCAAAAATAGCTGAAGGCCTATATGTTGTTCTGAAGGATTATATGCATCACTATATACAGTATGTCTTCCAATCACATATACAAAACTGTTCTCTGAAATTCCATTCCTGCTCCTATCCATCTTTGTTTACGGGAATTGAATGCACATAATCTAATTGACTACTCTAGTGGTGTACGGTATATTATGTGGCATACCCGTTTGACACCCATTGACAACAGAACAGAACAATAGCTGAAGGTCTGAAGGTCTGATGGCTTGTACAACAACAGACTATCAATAATAACTGTGAAACAGTTTAGGGGATGTTAAACATTTCCTTGAAAATACAGAGGGCCGAACTTGAACCCGTAATCGTGTGTAAAGCTTCCCGTAAAGACTTACATACCAGCTCACACTGCATGATCGAGCCCAGAAGCAGAAGTCAAATCATCTTGATGTTATGTTTAATGTTATAAAAGAAAGGGCCTATCAGCTTTGAATCTTACTCAAACAGCACACGAAAGTATGTGTAAGGGCATGAGCTATAAACAGGGTTATTTCTGCCACAGTTGGTTTTGTTTGTGTATTTGGTGTGGAGATTGGATGGCCGACTATTCTGAGCTTTTGCCCTAACAGTGGAAGCTATGCTATTCCAACCCTGCTATCTATTAATCTGGTCTGCTGTAACTATGCCATCCCAACCCTGCCATCTATTAATCTGGTCTGTTGTAACTATGCTATTCCAACCCTGCTATCTATTAATCTGGTCTGCTGTAACTATGCTTACCATAACAATCCCCCATGGGTTATCTATGACAGGTCTGTAAGACCTTTAAGGACCTTTAGGCCCTCTGGTCTCCTGGCGGGTTAGTCTTTTGTCCCAGATCTGTTTGTGCTGTCTTGCCAATTCCACACCATGTGACGGAGACCATTGGAGTTGGCAAGACATCAGGAACTGATCTGGGACCAGGCTTTGTCCGGGCTGCCTAACCACTGACATCCTCTCTATGATGGGTTTCATTACACCTCTGTGTGTTAAGCAGGAAAGTGTTTATTGTATGCTGATGCTTCACTAACAAAGAGTGTCTGTTTATAATGTGGGTAGATGGCTGCAAAAACAACCTGCCCTTTTGTATCCAGTTAATTATATCATCTCTCTCTCTCTTTCTCTTTCTCTCTCTCTCTCTTTCTCTCTCTCTTTCTCTCTCTTTCTCTTTCTATTTCTCTCTCTCTTTCTCCATCTCTCTTTCTCTCTGTCTCTCTCTCTTTCTCTCTCTTTCTCTCTCTCTCTCTCTCTCTCTCTCTCTCTCTCTCTCTTTCTCTCCCTCTTCTCTCCCTCTTTCTCTCTCTCTCTGTCTCTCTCCGTGTATCTGTGTGTGTGTGTGTGTGTGTTTCTTCATAACAGGTTTGATTTATCAGACAGAGACTCCTTCTTTGATAGTAAAACAAGAGCTTCAATAGTAAGTGTCATTGTGTCGTCCAGATCCTCCATGACTGTAGACTGGAGACTGGAGTCTGAGACCATTGAGACTATTAATTACAGTAGATTATCTCAGTTTATTCATGAGAACCATATCAGGAATGTGTTTATTGTAGATTTGTGTGTATTAGGTATATGTGTAATTTGTTAAATATTACTTGTTAGATATTACTGCACTGTCGGAGCTAGAAGCACAAGCATTTTGCTACAGCCGCAATAACATCTGCTAATCACGTGTATGTGACCAATAACATCTGCTAATCACGTGTATGTGACCAATAACATCTGATAATCACGTGTATGTGACCAATAACATCTGCTAATCACGTGTATGTGACCAATAACATCTGCTAATCACGTGTATGTGACCAATAACATCTGCTAATCACGTGTATGTGACCAATAACATCTGATAATCACGTGCATGTGACCAATAACATCTGATAATCACGTGTATGTGACCAATAACATCTGATAATCACGTGTATGTGACCAATAACATCTGATAATCACGTGTATGTGACCAATAACATCTGATAATCACGTGTATGTGACCAATAACATCTGATAATCACGTGTATGTGACCAATAACATCTGATAATCACGTGTATGTGACCAATAACATCTGATAATCACGTGTATGTGACCAATAGAATTTGATTTGAGGAATGCCCTATTCTGTATGTACGATTGGTTCTTCCCTTCTTATCTTATCAGGTTTTTGAAGTATTGAAACGTACAAAATGCACAAAGGCTAAGTATAGTATGGGTAAGTAAGAGTCTGCTTTGTTTTATATACTCAATGTCTAGGAGGACTTTTCCCTTCTGTGTAGCTCGAGCCTTATGCACTACATGCAGTATGTGTCCTGCACAAGAATGTGGAACGTTATGCAGAGTGTGTGTTTGAGTGTGTCTGTATTTGTGTGTGTATGTGTCTATTTTATAACCTACAGTATATGCCTGTAAAATGTCTGCTTGTTTGTGTGAAATGGTACAGTAACACATGAATAGTCACGTAGCCTAAACTCATATTCTCAAATTGGCCGTTAGACTTTTAAAAACGGTTCCTCTGGGTTGACACTAGCACTGCTGGTACCAGCCATTAGTTAATGCAGTAACTAAAGACCAGCAGAATTAGTAGGTATTTCATTTGGATTTTTAAACGCGGTACAACTTCCCGGTGTCTCTGTCTCTAGGGTTCACCAGCCTGCTAGGGAGTGGAGTCTACACAGATGCCTATCCACTACATGATGTGAGTACTCATTGCAATCTGATTAATTGTGTTTACAATAAAATACATCTTTACATCTTTATTTGAATTGTTTGACTGTCTTATGGTATTCACAACCCCCTGTGGACACCACACATACATCTGTTTAATGACATATGAGACATGGGAGTCAATTCCACTGCTGAGTGCTGACTATATAATACATTTGACTGTATATGATTAGTAGAAGTTTTAATGTACGTTGTTGAGTGCAGTCAAATACGTAATGACAAGTCACATTGAGTAGACACGCTGAAAACTTATCTGGACGAATAACAAGATCTCTGTTTCATTTGTTTTGCAGGGAGATTTGGATGGTGAAAACGTTGAGCCCAATGATAGGAAGGTGAGTGACAGACCACACTGATATTAACAGACCACACTGATATTAGCAGACCACACTGATGTTAGACCACACTGATATTAGCAGACCACACTGATGTTAGACCACACTGATATTAACAGACCACACTGATATTAACAGACCACACTGATATTAACAGACCACACTGATATTAACAGACCACACTGATATTAACAGACCACACTGATATTAACAGACCACACTGATATTAACAGACCACACTGATATTAACAGACCACACTGATATTAACAGACCACACTGATATTAACAGACCACACTGATATTAACAGACCACACTGATATTAACAGACCACACTGATATTAGCAGACCACACTGATATTAACAGACCACACTGATATTAACAGACTACACTGATAGTAGCAGACCACACTGATATTAACAGACCACACTGATATTACCAGACCACATTGATATTAACAGACCACACTGATATTAGCAGACTACACTGATATTAACAGACCACACTGATATTAACAGACCACACTGATAATAAACAGACCACACTGATATTAACAGACCACACTGATATTAGCAGACCACACTGATGTTAACAGACCACACTGATATTAGACTACACTGATGTTAGACCACACTGATGTTAACAGACCACACTGATATTAGGCTACACTGATATTAACAGACCACACTGATATTAACAGACCACACTGATATTAGCAGACCACACTGATGTTAGACCACACTGATATTAACAGACCACACTGATATTAACAGACCACACTGATATTAACAGACCACACTGATGTTAGACCACACTGATATTAACAGACCACACTGATATTAGCAGACCACACTGATATTAACAGACCACACTGATGTTAGGCTACACTGATATTAACAGACTACACTGATAGTAACAGACCACACTGATAGTAACAGACCACACTGATAGTAACAGACCACACTGATATTACCAGACCACACTGATATTAGCAGACCACACTGATATTAGCAGACCACACTGATATTAACAGACCACACTGATATTAACAGACCACACTGATATTAACAGACCACACTGATATTAACAGACCACACTGATATTAACAGACCACACTGATGTTAGGCTACACTGATATTAACAGACTACACTGATATTAACAGACCACACTGATATTAACAGACCACACTGATAGTAACAGACCACACTGATGTTAGACCACACTGATATTAGCAGACCACACTGATGTTAGACCACACTGATATTAACAGACCACACTGATATTAACAGACCACACTGATATTAACAGACCACACTGATATTAACAGACCACACTGATATTAACAGACCACACTGATGTTAGGCTACACTGATATTAACAGACTACACTGATATTGACAGACCACACTGATATTAACAGACCACACTGATATTAACAGACCACACTGATATTAACAGACCACACTGATATTAACAGACCACACTGATATTAACAGACCACACTGATAGTAGCAGGCCACACTGATATTAACAGACCACACTGATATTAACAGACCACACTGATATTAACAGACCACACTGATGTTAACAGACCACACTGATGTTAGACCACACTGATATTAACAGACCACACTGATATTAACAGACCACACTGATGTTAACAGACTACACTGATGTTAGACCACACTGATATTAACAGACCACACTGATATTAACAGACCACACTGATGTTAACAGACCACACTGATATTAACAGACTGCACTGATGTTAGACCACACTGATGTGTGTCTGTATGACTGGATAAGTGTGTACCTCACTCCATTGAGCCTGAGAAAGACAGTAGTGACTGCAGTAACTGTATCTGGGACTAGTTTAGAGCAGACTCAAGGTTTGTTTTGCTTTCAACAGACATTCCTGTTAGCTAGCTTATTCAGATGTTCTGGTGCTCTGTTCTTAATGGCTGTTTCCTTTAGTTTACACCTCAAATACTGCATGGAATGGAGGTCTGGTGTGGAGACTGTGATGGCTCATCAGGAATGGTGCTTCTTTTTCACTGACCTAATAGTGTCCTGTAGTTTAGCATTTGTGTGTAGTACCGTTCCTATTCAAGATCATTCCTGAACATCCTGTTAATGGCATGTTTGGTTGCCCTGAAACATCTTTCTGGTTGTGTAGCCAGGCTGCTGTGTGTTAGTGGTGCCATGGTAGAAAATACCCACTATCTTTCTGGTTGTGTAGCCAGGCTGCTGTGTGTTAGTGGTGCCATGGTATAAAATACCCACTATCTTTCTGGTTGTGTAGCCAGGCTGCTGTGTGTTAGTGGTGCCATGGTAGAAAATACCCACTATCTTTCTGGTTGTGTAGCCAGGCTGCTGTGTGTTAGTGGTGCCATGGTAGAAAATACCCACTATCTTTCTGGTTGTGTAGCCAGGCTGCTGTGTGTTAGTGGTGCCATGGTACTGTCTGGAACATCTGTTGAGCATTAGAACGATCCTATTGGCATCCCTATCATTGAAACAGAATAATGGCATGTAATTGAGGAATTCTCTCTGAACGGGGACGTGTCCAAGTGTCTTATCTTCCTCCCGCTGAGACTGATTACAATAAGCTCAGCTTGGCAACAGATGGAATGTACATACTGTAGCGTGTGTGTGTGTGTGTGTTTTTGCGTGTGTGTTTTTGTGTGTGTGTGTGTGTGTGTGTGTGTGTGTCTCATCTTCACAACAAATGTGTTTTGTTAAATTATCGGACAGTTTACTTTCTTATAGCTAGCGTAATCCTATTGAGAAGATAAATGCAAACATGCTATAGTTTAGTGAAGATAAGTATCTCATAAAGAGGGGAGGGGAGAGGAGGAGGAGGGTATCTTTGGGTGGTGACACAACAGGAGAATAAGCTGCCTGTCTGTAGCCTGTTGGTTAGCTAGGCTTTGTGGAGAGAGAAGTCCGTGCTGAGAGAGACCGTGCTGGCTGAAGAGAGAAAGGGAGAGAGAAAGTGGGGCTTCACCACCCTTTCTGTCGACTGTATTGGATAGTTGTGTCTCTGGCAGGGCATCAGAGGGGGATCGTTCTAACACTCTGAGCCTGCTGCCTGCTGATGGGGCCCCGGACCCGCCAACCCACACTTCTCTGTCAACACCTGAGCAGCGTAGGATACAGTGGGTACTAGCCAGGGTCTTTTGGCCGAGGTTCACTAGGAGAGGGAGGGAGGGAGGGAGGGAGGGAGGGAGGGAGGGAGGGAGGGAGGGAGGGAGGGAGGGAGGGAGGGAGGGAGGGAGGGAGGGAGGGAGGGAGGGAGGGAGGGAGGGAGGGAGGGAGGGAGGGAGGGAGACCACAGCAGCAAGATACTGTATGTGACCTGTTGCCACAAGAAAAGGGCAACCAGTGAAAAACATACACCATTGTAAATAAAACCCATATTTATGTTTCTTTTTTTCTATTTTGTACTGTAACTATTTGCACATCGTTGCAACACTGCATATAGACATAATGTGCCATTTGAAATGTCTTTATTCTTTGGGAATGTTTTTGTGTAATGTTTACTGTTAATTTTTATTGTTTATTTCACTTTTGTTTATTATCTATTTCACTTGCTTTGGCAATGTAAATATGTTTCCCATGCCAAAAGTAGCCCCTTAAATTGAATTAAGAGAGAGGGAGAGAGAGAGAGAGAGAGAGAGAGAGAGAGACAGAGAGGAAAAGAACGATCATCACATCAGAAATCAGCTCAGAGGGGTCGGGTAGGGTGTTTGAATATAGTACCAGTCAAAAGTTTGGTTCTAGATAGCACCTTTTTCTCAAAGAGTGTGGTCTTGTACCAGTGTTGAGAATGGAAGGGTTAGAAGGAATGTGCCTGGAGAGCCCTCAAGCACACAGATCACCTTACTGCTGTCTGCATGGCTGGGAAATACACTATGTTACCCACACAGGGACAACCCAATGCCAAGGGAGGAAGAGGGACATGTACAGTTTGTTACAGCATGTACAAACAATGTACATATATGTTACTGTATGTGTGAATGGTTCTTCAATGGTATTTTCACACTGCAAATGATCTATGATGTTTCAAATGTAGAGAGAGAGAGAGAGAGAGAGAGAGAGAGAGAGAGAGAGAGAGAGAGAGAGGAGAGAGAGAGAGAGAGAGAGAGAGAGAGAGAGAGAGAGAGAGAGAGAGAGAGAGAGAGAGGAGAGAGAGAGAGAGAGAGAGAGAGAGAGAGAGAGAGAGAGAGAGAGAGAGAGAGAGAGAGAGAGAGAGAGAGAGAGAGAGAGCTCTTTTGGGAACAGCATGTGTTCTTCACTCAGAAGACAGCCTCTCAGATTAACTTCAATGGAACAAGAGAACCATTGGTTTTGTAATGATCAAGGACACATAAGAGGCTGAACGAAAGTATGAATGAGACAAGAAAGAAAAAAAAACGAATCTGTCTTTCAATAACAGATAATGATATTGTTGTGCAATAATGTTCAGCTTCACAGTTGTACTCTAGTGTTAGATGAAAGCAGTCAGCCAGTGGAACAACAACATAAAGGGTGTTGATCAGACATACAGGCGGATGGATAGATAGATGTGAAATTAGTGAGTGGTGTCACAGAGAGGGAGGACAGGACAAGGACATAATAGTACTGGATTGAAGGAATACAGCTGTGTCCCCAGATCCCAATACTGTGCACTGTGTTCTCCATCTACCAGTCACAACCTTTCCCTCCCTTCCCCCATTTGTCTCCCCTCTGTTCCTCACCCCCTGACTCCTTCCCCTGTCTGTTTCCCCCCTGCTCTTCAACCTCTCCCCCCTCTCCCTGCACAGCTCTCCCCTGTTCCCCCACCAGTCACAACCTCAACCCCCCCCCATCTGTCTCCCCACTTCTGTCTCCCCCTTCTCTTCCCCTCTCCCCTTCACACCTGCCACCCTTTCATTTACCACAGTTAGCACGCTCTCTCTCGCTCTACGTTCCACCTGACATCTGTCATCAGATGAGGGAAGAAAAGAGAGCTGACTTCAAATGTATCTGACCTTCTCTGACCCTCTCTCACCCTCTGGTCCTCGGTCTCCAACTACAGCTCATATCAGCTTTCAGAGGTCAAAAGACCCATTCACAGCTCTCACACACTCTCTCTCCAGCAATCATGGTTACAGGAGCTTGACTAAGAGCTGAGACGGATATAATTGTCAGTGAGAGTCATAAGGAAGACGTGCTGAAAAATTGGAGTGAATCAATGCTGGTTTGAAAGCAATAGCACTGATGGTGGCCTAACAGTCGAAACATCTCCTCTGTCTTGTTGCCTCTTCAAAGAATAGACACATCAAAATATGACTTGTAAACTCTCCTTTTTAAGTGTGGACCCTGTAATGCCTGTTATGTTTTGACATTTTCTTGTTTTGTGTTTCAGCTCTTGTATGAGGAGTGGGCGAGTTACAGTGTATTTTACAAATACCAGCCTATCGGGCTAGTAAGGTGAGGGAAAGTTTCCTATAGTGAATCTGGAACTTTATTTCTGAGATTGCTCTGTTCTTCCTCAATCGCTATCTGGTGAAGGTCTGTTTAGATTGCAATGTCACGTTATGTTTTTCATCTTTATATCAAATAAACCTTATTTGTTTCATAATGGAGAAAGTGTTGCGCCTAACCTTCTAATGCAATATGTTCTTCCTAATACAGGAAATACTTTATATATATATTTATAAATACTTTATACATATTCTATGTTATTTTATGTATTCTATTGTTATCATGACACAAGGCAAGACCCAGATGCAGAAACAGGAGGCAGATTGTTGGAGTTTAAGATGTTTAATAATCCAAAAAGGAGTAGGCAAGAGAATGGTCGTGGACAGGTCAAAGGTCAAAACCAGTTCAGAGTCCAATAGCTACTGAAGGGCAGGCATATTCAAGGTCAGGGCAGGCAGGATGATCAGGCAGGTGGGAAAGTAGTCCAGAGTCAGGCAGTGGTCAAAACCAGGAAGACTAGCAAAAGAGAATAGAAAAGGAGTAAGGGGAGAAACACCCTGGTTGACTTGATAAAAACATACAAGACGAACTGGCACAGAGAGACAGGAAACACAGGGATAAATACACTGGGGAAAACAAGATGAACTGGCACAGAGAGACAGGAAACACAGGGATAAATACACTGGGGAAAACAAGATGAACTGGCACAGAGAGACAGGAAACACAGGGATAAATACACTGGGGAAAACAAGATGAACTGGCGCAGAGAGACAGGAAACACAGGGATAAATACACTGGGGAAAACAAGATGAACTGGCACAGAGAGACAGGAAACACAGGGATAAATACACGGGGGAAAACCAGATGAACTGGCAAGGAGAGACAGGAAACACAGGGATAAATACACTGGGGAAAACCAGATGAACTGGCACAGAGAGACAGGAAACGCAGGGATAAATACACTGGGGAAAACAAGATGAACTGGCACAGAGAGACAGGAAACACAGGGATAAATACACTGGGGAAAACCAGATGAACTGGCAAGGAGAGACAGGAAACACAGGGATAAATACACTGGGGAAAACAAGATGAACTGGCAAGGAGAGACAGGAAACACAGGGATAAATACACTGGGGAAAACCAGATGAACTGGCAAGGAGAGACAGGAAACACAGGGATAAATACACTGGGGAAAACAAGATGAACTGGCACAGAGAGACAGGAAACACAGGGATAAATACACTGGGGAAAACCAGATGAACTGGCAAGGAGAGACAGGAAACACAGGGATAAATACACTGGGGAAAACCAGATGAACTGGCATAGAGAGACAGGAAACACAGGGATAAATACACTGGGGAAAACCAGATGAATTGGCACAGAGAGACAGGAAACACAGGGATAAATACACTGGGGAAAACAAGATGAACTGGAAAGGAGAGACAGGAAACACAGGGATAAATACACTGGGGAAAACCAGATGAACTGGCCCAGAGAGACAGGAAACACAGGGATAAATACACTGGGGAAAACAAGATGAACTGGCACAGAGAGACAGGAAACACAGGGATAAATACACTGGTACAGAGAGACAGGAAACACAGGGATAAATACACTGGGGAAAACAAGATGAACTGGCACAGAGAGACAGGAAACACAGGGATAAATACACTGGAGAAAACAAGATGAACTGGCAAAGAGAGACAGGAAACACAGGGATAAATACACTGGGGAAAACAAGATGAACTGACAAAGAGAGACAGGAAACAGGGATAAATACACTGGGGAAAATAAGTGACACCTGGAGGGGGTGGAGACAATCACAGGGACAGGTGAAACAGATCACAGCGTGACAATTAAATTGTATGATATTCTATTATATTGTATTCCATTCTATTATATTATATTGTATTCCATTCTATTATATTGTATTACATTCTATTATTTATATTCTATTTGAAAGATGAGATTGCTGTATTGTTTCCTATGCAGGAAGTACTTTGGGGAGAAGATAGGGCTGTACTTTGCATGGCTGGGGCTGTACACCCAAATGCTGATCCCTGCTTCTCTAGTGGGAGTCATCGTGTTCCTGTACGGCTGTGCCACCGTAGACGACAACATTCCCAGGTTAGCCCCATACACAGCCAAGGACATAATCATTGGTTCTAGTCGGCAGTATCATAGGGCATGTCTGCCTGAGGTTATAATTCATACAAGTAATTCACTGTGTGTAAAGTGTCTAAGACCATTGAAATGATTGAAGACCAAATGGAAAGCCAGAGACATAGCTCAAGTAGATGTAGGACCTCATTATATTCCCACATCCAATTTATTCACTTTAAATATTGTAACAGACAGCTTTAGGATGTAGATATTGTAACAGACAGCTTTAGGATGTAGATATTGTAACAGACAGCTTTAGGATGTAGATATTGTAACAGACAGCTTTAGGATGTAGATATTGTAACAGACAGCTTTAGGATGTAGATATTGTAACAGACAGCTTTAGGATGTAGATATTGTAACAGACAGCTTTAGGATGTAGATATTGTAACAGACAGCTTTAGGATGTAGATATTGTAACAGACAGCTTTAGGATGTAGATATTGTAACAGACAGCTTTAGGATGTAGATATTGTAACAGACAGCTTTAGGATGTAGATATTGTAACAGACAGCTTTAGGATGTAGATATTGTAACAGACAGCTTTAGGATGTAGATATTGTAACAGACAGCTTTAGGATGTAGATATTGTAACAGACAGCTTTAGAATGTAGATATTGTAACAGACAGCTTTAGGATGTAGATATTGTAACAGACAGCTTTAGGATGTAGATATTGTAACAGACAGCTTTAGGATGTAGATATTGTAACAGACAGCTTTAGGATGTAGATATTGTAACAGACAGCTTTAGAATGTAGATATTGTAACAGACAGCTTTAGAATGTAGATATTGTAACAGACAGCTTTAGGATGTAGATATTGTAACAGACAGCTTTAGGATGTAGATATTGTAACAGACAGCTTTAGAATGTAGATATTGTAACAGACAGCTTTAGAATGTAGATATTGTAACAGACAGCTTTAGAATGTAGATATTGTAACAGACAGCTTTAGAATGTAGATATTGTAACAGACAGCTTTAGGATGTAGATATTGTAACAGACAGCTTTAGAATGTAGATATTGTAACAGACAGCTTTAGGATGTAGATATTGTAACAGACAGCTTTAGAATGTAGATATTGTAACAGACAGCTTTAGGATGTAGATATTGTAACAGACAGCTTTAGAATGTAGATATTGTAACAGACAGCTTTAGAATGTAGATATTGTAACAGACAGCTTTAGGATGTAGATATTGTAACAGACAGCTTTAGGATGTAGATATTGTAACAGACAGCTTTAGGATGTAGATATTGTAACAGACAGCTTTAGAATGTAGATATTGTAACAGACAGCTTTAGGATGTAGATATTGTAACAGACAGCTTTAGAATGTAGATATTGTAACAGACAGCTTTAGAATGTAGATATTGTAACAGACAGCTTTAGAATGTAGATATTGTAACAGACAGCTTTAGGATGTAGATATTGTAACAGACAGCTTTAGAATGTAGATATTGTAACAGACAGCTTTAGGATGTAGATATTGTAACAGACAGCTTTAGAATGTAGATATTGTAACAGACAGCTTTAGGATGTAGATATTGTAACAGACAGCTTTAGGATGTAGATATTGTAACAGACAGCTTTAGAATGTAGATATTGTAACAGACAGCTTTAGGGTGTAGATATTGTAACAGACAGCTTTAGGATGTAGATATTGTAACAGACAGCTTTAGAATGTAGATATTGTAACAGACAGCTTTAGGATGTAGATATTGTAACAGACAGCTTTAGGATGTAGATATTGTAACAGACAGCTTTAGAATGTAGATATTGTAACAGACAGCTTTAGGATGTAGATATTGTAACAGACAGCTTTAGGATGTAGATATTGTAACAGACAGCTTTAGAATGTAGATATTGTAACAGACAGCTTTAGAATGTAGATATTGTAACAGACAGCTTTAGAATGTAGATATTGTAACAGACAGCTTTTAGAATGTAGATATTGTAACAGACAGCTTTAGAATGTAGATATTGTAACAGACAGCTTTAGAATGTAGATATTGTAACAGACAGCTTTAGAATGTAGATATTGTAACAGACAGCTTTAGAATGTAGATATTGTAACAGACAGCTTTTAGGATGTAGATATTGTAACAGACAGCTTTAGGATGTAGATATTGTAACAGACAGCTTTAGAATGTAGATATTGTAACAGACAGCTTTAGAATGTAGATATTGTAACAGACAGCTTTAGAATGTAGATATTGTAACAGACAGCTTTAGAATGTAGATATTGTAACAGACAGCTTTAGAATGTAGATATTGTAACAGACAGCTTTAGAATGTAGATATTGTAACAGACAGCTTTAGAATGTAGATATTGTAACAGACAGCTTTAGAATGTAGATATTGTAACAGACAGCTTTAGAATGTAGATATTGTAACAGACAGCTTTAGGATGTAGATATTGTAACAGACAGCTTTAGGATGTAGATATTGTAACAGACAGCTTTAGGATGTAGATATTGTAACAGACAGCTTTAGGATGTAGATATTGTAACAGACAGCTTTAGGATGTAGATATTGTAACAGACAGCTTTAGAATGTAGATATTGTAACAGACAGCTTTAGGATGTAGATATTGTAACAGACAGCTTTAGGATGTAGATATTGTAACAGACAGCTTTAGGATGTAGATATTGTAACAGACAGCTGTAGAATGTAGATATTGTAACAGACAGCTTTAGATGTAGATATTGTAACAGACAGCTTTAGGATGTAGATATTGTAACAGACAGCTTTAGAATGTAGATATTGTAACAGACAGCTTTAGAATGTAGATATTGTAACAGACAGCTTTAGGATGTAGATATTGTAACAGACAGCTTTAGAATGTAGATATTGTAACAGACAGCTTTAGAATGTAGATATTGTAACAGACAGCTTTAGGATGTAGATATTGTAACAGACAGCTTTAGAATGTAGATATTGTAACAGACAGCTTTAGAATGTAGATATTGTAACAGACAGCTTTAGAATGTAGATATTGTAACAGACAGCTTTAGAATGTAGATATTGTAACAGACAGCTTTAGAATGTAGATATTGTAACAGACAGCTTTAGAATGTAGATATTGTAACAGACAGCTTTAGAATGTAGATATTGTAACAGACAGCTTTAGAATGTAGATATTGTAACAGACAGCTTTAGGATGTAAGATATTGTAAACAGACAGCTTTAGGATGTAGATATTGTAACAGACAGCTTTAGAATGTAGATATTGTAACAGACAGCTTTAGAATGTAGATATTGTAACAGACAGCTTTAGAATGTAGATATTGTAACAGACAGCTTTAGAATGTAGATATTGTAACAGACAGCTTTAGAATGTAGATATTGTAACAGACAGCTTTAGAATGTAGATATTGTAACAGACAGCTTTAGAATGTAGATATTGTAACAGACAGCTTTAGAATGTAGATATGGTAACAGACAGCTTTAGAATGTAGATATGGTAACAGACAGCTTTAGAATGTAGATATTGTAACAGACAGCTTTAGAATGTAGATATTGTAACAGACAGCTTTAGAATGTAGATATTGTAACAGACAGCTTTAGAATGTAGATATTGTAACAGACAGCTTTAGAATGTAGATATTGTAACAGACAGCTTTAGAATGTAGATATTGTAACAGACAGCTTTAGAATGTAGATATTGTAACAGACAGCTTTAGAATGTAGATATTGTAACAGACAGCTTTAGAATGTAGATATTGTAACAGACAGCTTTAGAATGTAGATATTGTAACAGACAGCTTTAGAATGTAGATATTGTAACAGACAGCTTTAGAATGTAGATATTGTAACAGACAGCTTTAGAATGTAGATATTGTAACAGACAGCTTTAGAATGTAGATATTGTAACAGACAGCTTTAGAATGTAGATATTGTAACAGACAGCTTTAGAATGTAGATATTGTAACAGACAGCTTTAGAATGTAGATATTGTAACAGACAGCTTTAGAATGTAGATATTGTAACAGACAGCTTTAGAATGTAGATATTGTAACAGACAGCTTTAGAATGTAGATATTGTAACAGACAGCTTTAGAATGTAGATATTGTAACAGACAGCTTTAGGAATGTAGATATTGTAACAGACAGCTTTAGAATGTAGATATTGTAACAGACAGCTTTAGAATGTAGATATTGTAACAGACAGCTTTAGGATGTAGATATTGTAACAGACAGCTTTAGGATGTAGATATTGTAACAGACAGCTTTAGAATGTAGATATTGTAACAGACAGCTTTAGAATGTAGATATTGTAACAGACCAGCTTTAGAATGTAGAATATTGTAACAGACAGCTTTAGAATGTAGATATTGTAACAGACAGCTTTAGAATGTAGATATTGTAACAGACAGCTTTAGAATGTAGATATTGTAACAGACAGCTTTAGGATGTAGATATTGTAACAGACAGCTTTAGGATGTAGATATTGTAACAGACAGCTTTAGAATGTAGATATTGTAACAGACAGCTTTAGAATGTAGATATTGTAACAGACAGCTTTAGAATGTAGATATTGTAACAGACAGCTTTAGGATGTAGATATTGTAACAGACAGCTTTAGAATGTAGATATTGTAACAGACAGCTTTAGAATGTAGATATTGTAACAGACAGCTTTAGGATGTAGATATTGTAACAGACAGCTTTAGGATGTAGATATTGTAACAGACAGCTTTAGAATGTAGATATTGTAACAGGACAGCTTTAGAATGTAGATATTGTAACAGACAGCTTTAGAATGTAGATATTGTAACAGACAGCTTTAGAATGTAGATATTGTAACAGACAGCTTTAGAATGTAGATATTGTAACAGACAGCTTTAGAATGTAGATATTGTAACAGACAGCTTTAGAATGTAGATATTGTAACAGACAGCTTTAGAATGTAGATATTGTAACAGACAGCTTTAGAATGTAGATATTGTAACAGACAGCTTTAGGATGTAGATATTGTAACAGACAGCTTTAGGATGTAGATATTGTAACAGACAGCTTTAGGATGTAGATATTGTAACAGACAGCTTTAGGATGTAGATATTGTAACAGACAGCTTTAGGATGTAGATATTGTAACAGACAGCTTTAGAATGTAGATATTGTAACAGACAGCTTTAGGATGTAGATATTGTAACAGACAGCTTTAGGATGTAGATATTGTAACAGACAGCTTTAGGATGTAGATATTGTAACAGACAGCTTTAGAATGTAGATATTGTAACAGACAGCTTAGGATGTAGATATTGTAACAGACAGCTTTAGGATGTAGATATTGTAACAGACAGCTTTAGAATGTAGATATTGTAACAGACAGCTTTAGAATGTAGATATTGTAACAGACAGCTTTAGGATGTAGATATTGTAACAGACAGCTTTAGAATGTAGATATTGTAACAGACAGCTTTAGAATGTAGATATTGTAACAGACAGCTTTAGGATGTAGATATTGTAACAGACAGCTTTAGAATGTAGATATTGTAACAGACAGCTTTAGAATGTAGATATTGTAACAGACAGCTTTAGAATGTAGATATTGTAACAGACAGCTTTAGAATGTAGATATTGTAACAGACAGCTTTAGAATGTAGATATTGTAACAGACAGCTTTAGAATGTAGATATTGTAACAGACAGCTTTAGAATGTAGATATTGTAACAGACAGCTTTAGAATGTAGATATTGTAACAGACAGCTTTAGGATGTAGATATTGTAACAGACAGCTTTAGGATGTAGATATTGTAACAGACAGCTTTAGAATGTAGATATTGTAACAGACAGCTTTAGAATGTAGATATTGTAACAGACAGCTTTAGAATGTAGATATTGTAACAGACAGCTTTAGAATGTAGATATTGTAACAGACAGCTTTAGAATGTAGATATTGTAACAGACAGCTTTAGAATGTAGATATTGTAACAGACAGCTTTAGAATGTAGATATTGTAACAGACAGCTTTAGAATGTAGATATGGTAACAGACAGCTTTAGAATGTAGATATGGTAACAGACAGCTTTAGAATGTAGATATTGTAACAGACAGCTTTAGAATGTAGATATTGTAACAGACAGCTTTAGAATGTAGATATTGTAACAGACAGCTTTAGAATGTAGATATTGTAACAGACAGCTTTAGAATGTAGATATTGTAACAGACAGCTTTAGAATGTAGATATTGTAACAGACAGCTTTAGAATGTAGATATTGTAACAGACAGCTTTAGAATGTAGATATTGTAACAGACAGCTTTAGAATGTAGATATTGTAACAGACAGCTTTAGAATGTAGATATTGTAACAGACAGCTTTAGGATGTAGATATTGTAACAGACAGCTTTAGAATGTAGATATTGTAACAGACAGCTTTAGAATGTAGATATTGTAACAGACAGCTTTAGAATGTAGATATTGTAACAGACAGCTTTAGGATGTAGATATTGTAACAGACAGCTTTAGAATGTAGATATTGTAACAGACAGCTTTAGGATGTAGATATTGTAACAGACAGCTTTAGAATGTAGATATTGTAACAGACAGCTTTAGAATGTAGATATTGTAACAGACAGCTTTAGGATGTAGATATTGTAACAGACAGCTTTAGAATGTAGATATTGTAACAGACAGCTTTAGAATGTAGATATTGTAACAGACAGCTTTAGGATGTAGATATTGTAACAGACAGCTTTAGAATGTAGATATTGTAACAGACAGCTTTAGAATGTAGATATTGTAACAGACAGCTTTAGAATGTAGATATTGTAACAGACAGCTTTAGAATGTAGATATTGTAACAGACAGCTTTAGGATGTAGATATTGTAACAGACAGCTTTAGAATGTAGATATTGTAACAGACAGCTTTAGAATGTAGATATTGTAACAGACAGCTTTAGAATGTAGATATTGTAACAGACAGCTTTAGAATGTAGATATTGTAACAGACAGCTTTAGAATGTAGATATTGTAACAGACAGCTTTAGAATGTAGATATTGTAACAGACAGCTTTAGAATGTAGATATTGTAACAGACAGCTTTAGAATGTAGATATTGTAACAGACAGCTTTAGAATGTAGATATTGTAACAGACAGCTTTAGAATGTAGATATTGTAACAGACAGCTTTAGAATGTAGATATTGTAACAGACAGCTTTAGAATGTAGATATTGTAACAGACAGCTTTAGAATGTAGATATTGTAACAGACAGCTTTAGAATGTAGATATTGTAACAGACAGCTTTAGAATGTAGATATTGTAACAGACAGCTTTAGAATGTAGATATTGTAACAGACAGCTTTAGAATGTAGATATTGTAACAGACAGCTTTAGAATGTAGATATTGTAACAGACAGCTTTAGAATGTAGATATTGTAACAGACAGCTTTAGAATGTAGATATTGTAACAGACAGCTTTAGAATGTAGATATTGTAACAGACAGCTTTAGAATGTAGATATTGTAACAGACAGCTTTAGAATGTAGATATTGTAACAGACAGCTTTAGGATGTAGATATTGTAACAGACAGCTTTAGAATGTAGATATTGTAACAGACAGCTTTAGAATGTAGATATTGTAACAGACAGCTTTAGGATGTAGATATTGTAACAGACAGCTTTAGGATGTAGATATTGTAACAGACAGCTTTAGAATGTAGATATTGTAACAGACAGCTTTAGAATGTAGATATTGTAACAGACAGCTTTAGAATGTAGATATTGTAACAGACAGCTTTAGAATGTAGATATTGTAACAGACAGCTTTAGAATGTAGATATTGTAACAGACAGCTTTAGAATGTAGATATTGTAACAGACAGCTTTAGAATGTAGATATTGTAACAGACAGCTTTAGAATGTAGATATTGTAACAGACAGCTTTAGAATGTAGATATTGTAACAGACAGCTTTAGAATGTAGATATTGTAACAGACAGCTTTAGAATGTAGATATTGTAACAGACAGCTTTAGGATGTAGATATTGTAACAGACAGCTTTAGAATGTAGATATTGTAACAGACAGCTTTAGGATGTAGATATTGTAACAGACAGCTTTAGAATGTAGATATTGTAACAGACAGCTTTAGAATGTAGATATTGTAACAGACAGCTTTAGGATGTAGATATTGTAACAGACAGCTTTAGAATGTAGATATTGTAACAGACAGCTTTAGAATGTAGATATTGTAACAGACAGCTTTAGAATGTAGATATTGTAACAGACAGCTTTAGAATGTAGATATTGTAACAGACAGCTTTAGAATGTAGATATTGTAACAGACAGCTTTAGAATGTAGATATTGTAACAGACAGCTTTAGGATGTAGATATTGTAACAGACAGCTTTAGAATGTAGATATTGTAACAGACAGCTTTAGAATGTAGATATTGTAACAGACAGCTTTAGAATGTAGATATTGTAACAGACAGCTTTAGAATGTAGATATTGTAACAGACAGCTTTAGAATGTAGATATTGTAACAGACAGCTTTAGAATGTAGATATTGTAACAGACAGCTTTAGAATGTAGATATTGTAACAGACAGCTTTAGAATGTAGATATTGTAACAGACAGCTTTAGAATGTAGATATTGTAACAGACAGCTTTAGAATGTAGATATTGTAACAGACAGCTTTAGAATGTAGATATTGTAACAGACAGCTTTAGAATGTAGATATTGTAACAGACAGCTTTAGGATGTAGATATTGTAACAGACAGCTTTAGAATGTAGATATTGTAACAGACAGCTTTAGGATGTAGATATTGTAACAGACAGCTTTAGAATGTAGATATTGTAACAGACAGCTTTAGAATGTAGATATTGTAACAGACAGCTTTAGGATGTAGATATTGTAACAGACAGCTTTAGAATGTAGATATTGTAACAGACAGCTTTAGAATGTAGATATTGTAACAGACAGCTTTAGAATGTAGATATTGTAACAGACAGCTTTAGAATGTAGATATTGTAACAGACAGCTTTAGAATGTAGATATTGTAACAGACAGCTTTAGAATGTAGATATTGTAACAGACAGCTTTAGGATGTAGATATTGTAACAGACAGCTTTAGAATGTAGATATTGTAACAGACAGCTTTAGAATGTAGATATTGTAACAGACAGCTTTAGAATGTAGATATTGTAACAGACAGCTTTAGAATGTAGATATTGTAACAGACAGCTTTTGGATGTAGATATTGTAACAGACAGCTTTAGAATGTAGATATTGTAACAGACAGCTTTAGAATGTAGATATTGTAACAGGACAGCTTTAGGATGTAGATATTGTAACAGACAGCTTAGAATGTAGATATGTAACAGACAGCTTTAGAATGTAGATATTGTAACCAGACAGCTTTAGAATGTAGATATTGTAACAGACAGACTTAGAATGTAGATATGTAACAGACAGCTTTAGAATGTAGATATTGTAACAGACAGCTTTAGAATGTAGATATTGTAACAGACAGCTTTAGAATGTAGATATGTAACAGACAGCTTTAGAATGTAGATATTGTAAACAGACAGCTTTAGACTGTAGATATTGTAACAGACAGCTTTAGAATGTAGATATTGTAACAGACAGCTTTAGAATGTAGATATTGTAACAGACAGCTTTAGAATGTAGATATTATAACAGCCAGCTTTAGAATGTAGATATTGTAACAGACGCTTTTAGAATGTAGATATTGTAACAGACAGCTTTAGAATGTAGATATTGTAACAGACAGCTTTAGAATGTAGATATTGTAACAGACAGCTTTAGAATGTAGATATTGTAACAGACAGCTTTAGAATGTAGATATTGTAACAGACAGCTTTAGAATGTAGATATTGTAACAGACAGCTTAGAATGTAGATATTGTAACAGACAGCTTTAGAATGTAGATATTGTAACAGACAGCTTTAGAATGTAGATATTGTAACAGACAGCTTAGAATGTAGATATTGTAACAGACAGCTTTAGAATGTAGATATTGTAACAGACAGCTTTAGAATGTAGATATTGTAACAGACAGCTTAGAATGTAGATATTGTAACAGACAGCTTTAGAATGTAGATATTGTAACAGACAGCTTTAGAATGTAGATATTGTAACAGACAGCTTTAGAATGTAGATATTGTAACAGACAGCTTTAGAATGTAGATATTGTAACAGACAGCTTTAGAATGTAGATATTGTAACAGACAGCTTTAGAATGTAGATATTGTAACAGACAGCTTTAGAATGTAGATATTGTAACAGACAGCTTTAGAATGTAGATATTGTAACAGACAGCTTTAGAATGTAGATATTGTAACAGACAGCTTTAGAATGTAGATATTGTAACAGACAGCTTTAGAATGTAGATATTGTAACAGACAGCTTTAGAATGTAGATATTGTAACAGACAGCTTTAGAATGTAGATATTGTAACAGACAGCTTTAGAATGTAGATATTGTAACAGACAGCTTTAGAATGTAGATATTGTAACAGACAGCTTTAGAATGTAGATATTGTAACAGACAGCTTTAGAATGTAGATATTGTAACAGACAGCTTTAGGATGTAGATATTGTAACAGACAGCTTTAGAATGTAGATATTGTAACAGACAGCTTTAGGATGTAGATATTGTAACAGACAGCTTTAGAATGTAGATATTGTAACAGACAGCTTTAGAATGTAGATATTGTAACAGACAGCTTTAGGATGTAGATATTGTAACAGACAGCTTTAGAATGTAGATATTGTAACAGACAGCTTTAGAATGTAGATATTGTAACAGACAGCTTTAGAATGTAGATATTGTAACAGACAGCTTTAGAATGTAGATATTGTAACAGACAGCTTTAGAATGTAGATATTGTAACAGACAGCTTTAGAATGTAGATATTGTAACAGACAGCTTTAGAATGTAGATATTGTAACAGACAGCTTTAGAATGTAGAGTGGTTTACAGTGGGATATTTTTTATTTATATTTGTTTTACCTTTATTTAACCAGGCAAGTCAGTTAAGAACAAATTCTTATTTACAATGACGGCCTACGCCTGCCAAAACCTAATGACGCTGGGCTATTATGAGCCGCTCTATGGGACTCCCAATCACGGCCGGTTGTGATATAGCCTGGAATCGAACCAGGGTATGTAGTGGCGCCTCTAGCACTGAGATACAGTGCCTTAGACCGCTGCACCACTTGGGAAGCTTTAGACTGTAGGGTGGTTTACTGTGGGATATTGTGAAAGCTTTAGACTGTAGAGTGGTTTACTGTGAGATATTGTGACAGCTTTAGACTGTAGAGTGGTTTACTGTGAGATATTGTGACAGCTTTAGACTGTAGAGTGGTTTACTGTGGGATATTGTGACAGCTTTAGACTGTAGAGTGGTTTACTGTGGGATATTGTGACAGCTTTAGACTGTAGAGTGGTTTACTGTGAGATATTGTGACAGCTTTAGACTGTAGAGTGGTTTACTGTGGGATATTGTGACAGCTTTAGACTGTAGAGTGGTTTACTGTGGGATATTGTGACAGCTTTAGACTGTAGGGTGGTTTACTGTGAGATATTGTGACAGCTTTAGACTGTAGAGTGGTTTACTGTGAGATATTGTGACAGCTTTAGACTGTAGAGTGGTTTACTGTGGGATATTGTGACAGCTTTAGACTGTAGAGTGGTTTACTGTGGGATATTGTGACAGCTTTAGACTGTAGAGTGGTTTACTGTGGGATATTGTGACAGCTTTAGACTGTAGAGTGGTTTACTGTGGGATATTGTGACAGCTTTAGACTGTAGAGTGGTTTACTGTGAGATATTGTGACAGCTTTAGACTGTAGAGTGGTTTACTGTGAGATATTGTGACTGCTTTAGACTGTAGAGTGGTTTACTGTGGGATATTGTGACAGCTTTAGACTGTAGAGTGGTTTACTGTGGGATATTGTGACAGCTTTAGACTGTAGAGTGGTTTACTGTGGGATATTGTGACAGCTTTAGACTGTAGAGTGGTTTACAGTGAGATAATAACACAGTATAAAGAAAACAGTACAAGCAAAACTTGTTGGAAGGACAAAACTAGAACAAGCAGACATTTCCAGTGGCTTGCGAAAATATTCACCACCCTTGGTATTTTGTTGCCTTACATCCTGGAAATAAAATTGATATTTTTTCTTGTGAAACAAACAAGAAACAAGACAAAAAAAACAGAGAACTTGAGCGTGCAAAACAATTCACCCCCCCAAAGTCAGCAATTACAGTTGCAAGTCTCTTGGGATATGTCTCTATAAGCTTGGCACGTCTAGCCACTGGGATTTTTGCCCAATCTTCAAGACAAAACTGCTCCAGCTCCTTCAAGTTGGATGGGTTCCGCTGGCATACAGCAATCTTTAAGTCATACCACAGATTCTCACTTGGCTTGATGTCTGGGCTTTGACTAAGCCATTCCAAGACATTTAAATGTTTCCCCTTAAACCACTCGAGTGTTGCTTTAACAGTATACTTAGGGTCATTGTCCTGCTGGAAGGTGAACCTCCGTCCCAGTCTCAAATCTCCGGAATACTGAAACAGGTTTCCGTCAAGAATTTCCCTGTATTTAGCACCATCATTCCTTTAACTCTGACCAGTTTCAAAGTCCCTGCCAAGGAAAAACATCCCCACAGCATGATGCTGCCAGAAACATGCAGGGATGGTGTTCTCGGGGTGATGAGAGGTGTTGGGTTTGCACCAGACATAGCATTTTCCTTGATGGCCAAAAAGCTTAATTTTAGTCTCATCCGACCATAGTACCTTCTTCCATATGTTTGGGAAGTCTCCCACATTTCTTTTGGCGAACACCAAACATGTTTACTTATTTTTTCTTTAGGCAAAGGCTTTTTTTCTGGCCACTCAGACAGTCCAGCTCTGTGTAGTGTACGGCTTAGTGGTCCTATGGACTGATACTCCAATCTCCGCTGTGGAGCTTTGCAGCTCCTTCAGGATTATCTTTGGTCTCTTTGTTGCATCTCTGATGAATGCCTTCCTTGCCTGGTCTGTGAGTTTTGGTGGGCAGCCCTCTCTTGGCAGGTTTATTGTGGTCCCATATTCTTTCAATTTTTTAATAATGGATTTAATGGTGCTCTGTGGGATGTACAACATTTCTGATATTTTTTATAACCCAACCCTGATCTGTACGTCTCCACAACTTTGTCCCTGACCTGTTTGGAGAGCTCAGTCTTCATGGTGTTGCTTGCTTGGTGGTGCCCCTTGCTTAGTGGTGTTGCAGACTCTGTGGCCTCTCAGAACAGGGGTATATATACTGAGATCATGTGACAGATGATGTGACACTTAGAATGCACACAGGTGGACTTTATTTAACTAATTATGTAACTTCTGAAGGTAATTGGTTGCATCAGATCGTTTTTAGGGGCTTCATAGCAAATGGGGTGAATACATATGCACGCAACACTTTTTTTATTTTTTTATTTTTTATTTCACTTCACCAATTTGGACTATTTTGTGTATATCCGTTACATGAAATCCAAATAAAAATATATTTAAATTACAGGTTGTAATGCAACAAAACAGGAAAAATACCAAGGGGGATGAATACTTTTGCAAGGCACTGTAAACGGTTTATATTCAATACTTATTAAGACCATTTATATCTAATACAGTATTTAATATAGCCATCACCTACAGTATTTAATATAGCCATCACCTACAGTATTTAATATAGCCATCACCTACAGTATTTAATATAGCCATCACCTACAGTATTTAATATAGCCATCACCTACATTATTTAATATAGCCATCACCTACAGTATTTAATATAGCCATCACCTACAGTATTTAATATAGCCATCACCTACATTATTTAATATAGCCATCACCTACAGTATTTAATATAGCCATCACCTACAGTATTTAATGTAGCCATCACCAACAGTATTTAATATAGCCATCACCTACAGTATTTAATGTAGCCATCACCTACAGTATTTAATATAGCCATCACCTCGTTCCCAGTTCAGAATACCTGCCTTGCGCTGTAGCTCTGTCCTGTCCTGTCACTACTCCATGGCTTGTGACTAACGTCTTAAATCGTCTTCACTTCCTGACATTATAAATAACGCAGTTTAATGACATTTTTATGATGTAGTCCAGATCACTCTGCTGCTGCCTGAAGCCTGCTGCCTGCTGCCTGAAGCCTGAAGCCTGAAGCTTGAAGCCTGAAGCCTGCTGCCTGAAGCCTGAAGCCTGAAGCCTGCTGCCTGAAGCCTGAAGCCTGAAAGCTGAAGCCTGCTGCCTGAAGCCTGAAGCCTCCTGCCTGAAGCCTGAAGCCTGCTGCCTGAAGCCTGAAGCCTGCTGCCTGCTGCCTGCTGCCTGAAGCCTGAAGCCTGGCCTGGCTTGGCTTGGCAGTCCACAACTAAGAAAAGGAAACATGTTCCTATACAGAGACAGAAGACAGACAGAAGAGGGGATTTGTGATGTCCAACATCTGGTTGATGTAGATGACAAGATGAGGAAATGAACCTCCCCTGGCTAACATCTCTTATCTCCTTCAGGATAGTTTGACAGACTGTGCTATCTGTGTCCAGATCCTCTGCCATGCTGCTCACAATCCCCCACAGACATGTGATCTTATTACAGTTAGCCTGACTCACCTGTTATATGAAACAAGAACGGAATATACATTTAAGATCTGACTTAGTCTTGAGCTCCAGCGGTCTACAGTGTGGAGCATCGGACTCGTGAGACTAGACCTAATTAATCTACATAACCCAGATCCCTGACATTATTGTGTAAATATGTTCATGAATAGTATTTTCAGTGAATGTAGAGATTTCTTTCAAAACACTTGTGGGTTGAGGTGCGGGTGTACATTCACCATATTTACATGAATTCAATAACTTGTATAACGTATTAAATCTACAGAAGTCAAACGACACTCTAGCTCAGGGGTTCCCAAACTTTTACTGCATGCAACTCTAAGTTGACACTTGAAAATAGTGGGAACCCCACTTGGAAATAGATTATACTCCTTAGTTAACGCTGTGTGTTCATATTCCCACATTTTTGGTCCTTCATAATAACGAGATGAAAACACATTCCAATACTGTAAGAGGTCATTAGTTGACACTAAAAGGTTGTATTCTATTCCCATTTAAAGAGATAAAGTTATTAATTTGTTTGATAAAAGAACAGATTTTCATAGGGGAAATCAGGGCTCCCGAGTGGAGCAGCGGTCTAAGGCACTACATCTCAGTGCAAGAGGAGTCACTACAGACATCCTGGTTCGATTCCAGGCTGCATCACAACTGGCTGTGATTGGGAGTCGCATAGGGCGGCGCACAATTGGCCCGGCGTCGTCCGGGTTGGGCCGGTGTAGGCTGTCATTGTAAATAAGAATTTGTTCTTAACTGACTTGCCTAGTAAAATAAGGATGACATTTTTAAAAAAGGGGACCCCACATGGGGTGCCGACCCCAAGTTTGGGAGCCACTGCTCTAGCTTGACAGGCTGGCATAGTAACACCCACTGGTGGTACTCAAATCAAATCAAGCTTTATTTATACAGCACATTTCAGACATGGAATGCAACGCAATGTCCTTCACAGGATAAAACGAATAAAAAACTATGAAAATCAAAGCTGAAATATCAACAACCATAAGATAAAAAAATTAAGAATGACAAAAAAAAGGACCCCAATGAAAAGCAAAGCTAAAGAAAGGTGTTTTAAGATCTCTTTTAAATTTGTCCACAGTTTCGTCCCCCCCTCAGGTTCTCTGGCAGACTATTCCAGAGGCTGGGGGCATAATAACTAAAGGATGCCTCTCCATGCCTCTTGGTCCTAGGCTTGGGATAGTTAAAAGGCTGCCTCTCCATGCCTCTTGGTCCTAGGCTTGGGATAGTTAAAAGGCCAGTGCCAGAGGACCTGAGGGACCTACTGGGTACATAACTTAAAAGCATGTCTGACATCAAATCAAACGGTATGCGCTGAACACAACCTTAGAGTGAAATGCGTACTTACGAGCCCCTAACCAACAACGCAGTTTTAAAAAAATACGGATAAGAATAAGAGATAAAAGTAACAAGTAATTAAATGTATCATGTATTGGGTGCACAATCATGGATTGATTTTAAAATCAATAAAAGAATCGTAAAATGAATTCTAAAACTCACAGTCAGCCAGTTCAGAGACCTTAAAACCGGTGTAATGTGTGCTCTCCGTTTGGTCTTGGTCAGTACACATGCTGCAGCGTTCTATATGTTTTGTAGTTGACCAATGGCATACTTGGGTAGACCAGACAGGAGAACATTACAGTAGTCAAGCCTGTTTGTAATAAAACCATGGATGAGTCTCTCTGTATCAGCCTGAGAGAGAAATGGCCGTACCTTGGCAATGTTCCTCAGGTGTTAAAAAAAACTATTTTGGTCACATTCCTTAATGTGTGATTTGAAATTTAATTCAGAATCTAAAATAACACCTAGGTTTTTACCCGGTATTTTATCTTTATTGGCTGTGAATAAAAATGTGCGGCCAGATTCTTTCTCTGTGCTTTGGCTCCAACAATAAGTACCTCGATCTTGATTTAGCTGGAGGAAGTTGTGAGCCATCCAAGGATTTAAATCACTAATATAGTCTAATAATTTATCAGTGGAGATAAAATGAGATAAAGAGGGCTGACTGTTGTATCTCTTTCCTCCCCCCCTTTTCTACAGCATGGAGATCTGCCACCCCAAGAACAACATCACCATGTGCCCGCTGTGTGACAGAGCCTGTAGTTACTGGAAACTGAAGGAAGCCTGCGGGACGGCCCGGGCCAGCCACCTCTTTGACAACCCTGCCACCGTCTTCTTCTCCATCTTCATGGCCCTCTGGGGTAAGAGGTTGAGGCTTGTCCACACAACAGAACAAAACAGCACAACTTGATTTATTTGTATCATTTATTTAATAGGGACAGTACTCAATAATCAACCACCTAGATGATACAGTCAGGCCCTGCGATAGACTCACATCCTGTCCAGGTGGTGTACATGTACATCAAGCTACCTCACATTGCTATGCTCAAAGGTCAGATCAATGCCAGTGGGCTGGACAGACCACAATATTGTGACCATAACCATGAACACCAAGGTTCCAAAGAAACCCCCAATGATTGTGGTCAATAGAAAACAAGTAGAAATGTAATCATGTGCAATTTCAAAATTATTTTTCTGCTGTACCCTGGGAGCTGATTTATCTGGAGGATGAAAAAGGCCAGTTGGGGTTTGTCCATCTCCATGGATTGATAATGAACTGGGTGAGGTGTTCTCTCAAAGAAATAGGGCAAAAGTCTTAGCAACCAAATCTAAAGTAGAAATCAATTAACAGAATTATAGAATACTATGTAATGATGCAGTTAAATTATATCGTAAGAAAAATAACTTTATTTTACAAAAATACTTTTATTGATTGTTTGGAATACAGTGAAGGGCTTATGTGGTACATCTATCCCATAATACCAATCTAGTGTGGAGGTTGACTGGAGAAAAAACAAAAAACAGATGACTTTGTCAATAATCTTACAGATTGAAAACACATTTACTGAGAGATAATGTAAACACCCATTCTTCCAAAACAAGCTGTCATCCAATAGATTGATGATCATTATTATTTTCAATGTGTGTATGTATGTGATCCCAGGAAATGCAGGAAATGAACCCTCAACCTGGGCGCCGCTAGCGCTACCCTCTTACCAACTGATACTCATACTGTCTGCTCTTCCTCACTTCCTACTATGTTGTTCTTCCAGATGTTCAGTCTCTCATTTGTCCTCTTTCTTTGTTTCCTTTGTTCATGTGTCCACTATTCTTTCTTTCATTCTTTCTCTCTTTCTGGCTCTTTAATATACTCTTTCTCTATTTCCGGCACTCTCTCCTCTATGACAGTCCAGTGGGCCACTCAGCCTTGTGGACTATACTGTACAGAGTCTTACTATGTGGATTAAACCATGCATGTTTTCCCTTTAAAAATGGTCTCTTTGCTGGTGCGTTCCTGTTCTGTTCATTGTCACAGTGAGGCTGGGCCTGCGAGGCCTGAGACTGAAGGCAGGAAGCAATAGACTGGAGCACTGTATGAGGGCACAGGTTCAGACCCAGGATTTATTTGCGGTTTAATTTGCCTGTGTGTGTGTGTGTGTGTGTGTGTGTGTGTGTGTGTGTGTGTGTGTGTGTGTGTGTGTGTGTGTGTGTGTGTGTGTGTGTGTGTGTGTGTGTGTGTGTGTGTGTGTGACATGATAGGTTTGGATGAGACGTTAACGTGTACAGTACTGCATCAGTTCAAGTGTGTCTTTGTTATGAAAGAATGATGCAACTGCCGTCCCTCACTATTGGAGGTAGGAATTTGTGTTTTACTGCATCTCAACTGGAATACAATATGTTATTCTCAAAGGGCATGGACAAACCTTAACAATTAGCCAAAACATTTATTCCAAATACATTTTTACAGCATCCTCAGGCATTCCATTAATATACTGGGTCACATTCAAGTCTGATGATTACTTTTTTGCAAACTCACAAAAATGCAAACTCCTCATTTAGTTTTAATAGAACAACTTCAGTGTGTGAAATATAGAGAATTGAAAGGCCATTTTCAGACCAATTGGAGTAAATATATGAGACATATTTTTGGGATAATTGCCTGTCTGCCCTCCCTGTCTCTCCTGTCAGAGTCAATGTTATAACTAGAATGCTGTTTTTGTTATCCACAAATGTATATATCAGCATCCCTAATGTAGTTAACAGCATCCCTAACAAGTCGACCAGGCCTTAGTTTTATCCCGCCTGGACTACTGCCCAGTTATATGGTCAAGTGCCACCAAGAACATAGGCAAATTACAGTTTGCCCAGGAGAGAGCAGCACGGCTGGTCTTTAAATGTACGCAGAGCACTATAATTTCAATACCATGCATCTCAATTTCTCCTGGCTCAAAGTAGAGGAGAGATTGACTGCATCACACGTCTTTGTGAGAGGGATTGACATTTTGAAATCACCAAACTGTCTGTTCAAACAGCTAACACACAGCTCGGACACTCATACATTCCCACAAGACATGCCACCAGAGGTCTCCTCACAGTCCAGAACAGACTTTGGGAAACGCACAGTACTACACAGAGCCATGGCTACATGGAACTCTCTTCCACATCAAGTAACTCAAGCAAGCAGTATAATCTGATAGAAAACATTGTAATGTTGTGGTATTTTTTATGTATCCTTTTTTAAACTAGGCAAGTCAGTTAAGAACAAATTCTGATTTACAATGACGGCCTACCGCGGCCAAACCCTAACCCTAACCCGGACGACACTGAGCCAATTGTGCGCCGCCCTATGGGGCTCCCAATCACGGCCAATTGTGATACAGCCTGGAATCGAACCAGGGACTGTAATGACGCCTCTAGCGGTGCAGTGCCTTAGACCGCTGCGCCACTTTTTTATATTGTACATTTGTAATATTAGAGTAATGATGTCATAATGTCTTGAATGATATAATAATGTCTTGTATGATGTAATAATGTCTTGTATGATGTAATAATGTCTTGTATGATGTAATAATGTCTTGTATGATGTAATAATGTCTTGTATGATGTAATGTTTTATTTATGATGTTGTGTTTTGTTGTGATGTAACCGTTTTAACCCTGTTTGGACCCCAAGAAGAGTAGTAAGGGGTATACTAATAAAATACCCCAAAATACTAATGTCACCACTATAGGAAACTATCTCCCATGTCCCATAGTGGTGATAACGTCTCATTCAGAGAACCAAGTTTAGTTTATTTTTCACAGCAGCTTGTGGAGCGTCCCGTAGAGAGACTACTCATCAAGTAACCCGAGACACTCTGATGGATGAGCATTATATGGATGAAAAATAGAACATGTAGTTGCCCCAGGTGCCTGTCTGCATATAGACTGTCCCTGCCACAGTCCCTGCTGTCCCACAAGACTAAAACATACCTGGAATCATGTCATCTCTACACAAGCATTGAATTATCCCCAAATTTAGCTCCTCATCCCTCACACGTGGCAATTGATCATTTTTTTCTCATTATACATTTAATAATTGATAGCTGCAATCCTAATTTTAGCACGTTTATTACGCCACATGCACATAATCATCATGGTCGGGGGAACCATAATTGGACTGCCAAGGTAACTGATAAGTCATTTCCACATGCACCTCTCTCGATAATAATAACTTTCTACATAATCTGCCCAATGTTGAAATTTAAACAACTGAATGAAAACAAATGCTTTATGGAGATACATGTCATGTCAATGGTTACCAAACTGTAATATCTTCAATGCTACAATCTTGGATTTGAAAAACAACAAAACAGCAGCTCCATCACTTGTTTTTGTATACAGCTGAGGGATTAAATTCGTACTAGTCTCGATCCAAGGACTGACCATCTTGTTGATACTGAGAATGATGTTGTTTATGCGTTCAAGGGGCTCTTAACAGAACTCGTAACTGTGTTGGGTTGTGCAGCTGCCATGTTCATGGAGCACTGGAAGAGAAGACAGATGCGTCTCAACTATGAATGGGATCTGACAGGCTTCGAGGAGGAGGAGGTGAGTGCTCTCCTGTTAGTCTTGAATTCCACTTCTATTTGTTTGTAAATGGGAGCACCATACTGTGGACTGTCCCAAATAATGCTGAGAGATGATGAGTTCATGTTTTACAATGCTGTTCTTCCTGCCCACTAACATTTCCTCCACACAATAGTTTATTATTCATAATTCCATCACTAGCCATGGGAAACTGAATAGAAGAGAAAATGGTGTATAACTAGATTCCAGTTCTCCTCAGCGTTGTCTTGTTTGGAGACACAACAATAACTGGCACAGTAGATGGAAATAAATGTTATATTTTTTACTTCAAGTCCATTTTCCCAAAAATATTTAAAAGTTGAGGTATTTTGTAACTATCTTGTCCTCCTCTTTCCCCCGTGGGTATCAACAGGAAGAGCTGAAGGTTTGAAACATTTCATTTTACACAAAATCTATATATTTTTTCCCTTCAATCACCGTCTGGCTTTGCTACCCCCACACTGGCTCTTCTTCCTCAGACTGTCCACGGACACCACCTCGCCCTCCTAAAGCACCACAAACCACCACTACCCACAAACCACCACTACTCACAAACCACCACTACTCATTGAACCACCACTCTTTCTCTGAATGCACACTAGCGTTGCACAATTCTGCAACTTCCAACCAGGATTGCTGGAAAACCTGGGAATTTTGCAACCCTAATGCTCACTGCTTCTGGCTTGCTCACAGCACCTGTACCATCCTGTCTCCTGTGAGTCGGATGTCAGGTTCAGCTCCCCCGCCCACGATCTCCTGGCCTAGCCAGCCCTTTCTCTGTCTCTTTCTGTCTCCCTGACCTATCTCCTCTACAAAGATTCATGCTGCAGGAGACCAGCAGCCACTGCAGCCCTCTAACCATCTCAGTAGAAATAGGGGACCAGCGATTGTAGTCAACTGTAGTCTTTGAAAATATTCTACCCACTCTGTACTGTAGAACTTGACTGGGCTATATAACCTTCTCACCTCAACACCAAGTCTGTTGTCACAAGGACTCTCCACTTGGGTGGACAGTGACAGCTATATTAAACCCTGCACCTGATGGGAGTATTTTATGAGTGTACCAGTCAGTGTCCATACATTTTTAAGAGCCTCTGTCTCTATTCTTTCCTCAGGACCACCCACGAGCTGAGTACGAGCTCCGAGTCATGCAGAAGTCCCTGAAGAAAGAACACAAGACACAGAAGGTACTGGTTATTGGTTATTCTGGATTTTAACTATAGCTAGCCATTTAGATTTTATGTTGCTGGTTTAGTTCTTGTGATTTAATTTGCAGTCTCTTCTTTAGTCTGGATGTTTGGAAAGTGTGTGTCTCTTACAAAATGATGAATCCTTTACAGTGGTAGATGGATTGTATGGTATGATACATATATGATATGGGTGTTAGACTAAAGACTACAGTCTGGTGACAGTCCTTTACATGACTAGTGGGTTTCCCCTTCTTGTGATCTTTTTGTTTTGCGGTTCTCCTGGGTTACTGTGTTTATGTCTTCTGGCTGTCAGAACCCTACAGAGATAGCAGAAGAAACCACAAACAAATGGAAGCAAACAGTTCAATCTGCCATGGCTGGGCTAAAACTGGTACTTTCAGTGTCCTCACCTCCCATCCACACCTATCCCACACACACTGCACTATGGAAGTCTGCCAAGACAAGCCCTAATCATCCCACTCACCCCGTCGGGGCTAATTTAATGAGTAGAGAAGACAGTGCTCTTTTTTTCTGTGAAGTACATGATTATGCACACAACATTTCCACAAATATAGTATTTTGGATTAAGCCTGGGACTTGACAGATCAGTCCATTTCACATACTGTAGATAGCACTCTTCCTGAGATCCACCCACACACCTCTGCTCGCCGTCACCTTTTACAGAGCTGATGTTACAACCTCCTCTTCCATTTCTTCTTGACAGCTGTTTGATTGGTTGATTTTTCCTTTCTGTGATTAGATTCTTCAGATCAGATTTTTTTGGTAGTGCTAGTGCTTGGTGCATGTTGTAATGTTTTGGCAGTGAGATTGAGCCAGTGTCGTTTGTTTTCTTGTAGTTCCATAGACCAGGGGTCTTCAACCTTTTCCAGCCTGTGGACCACCCTCCTGGAAGAGGAAGTGTAAACTCTAACATTTTCACTAAGAGCAGCTGTTTAACTGTTTAAACAAAGTTTAGCCATGTAAAAAATAATGCCCAAGTCAAAAAAGCTTACCAGTAGCCAACGGCACAAAGCCTATGAGAGACACTCAAGTGAGTGTAAATAGCTCCAATGTGCAGGGAAATGATTTTCTCCTCTTTTCTACTCTAGGTAATTAAAAGTTAGTTTATTCTGTTTTTGCTACATTGAAATGCTACATTAAAACAAAATAAAAATATTTTTTTCAACTTTTTTTCCCGATTTCTTTTAACAAAAAGTAATGTGTTATAATGCGGACCCCCTGCATTACCTCTATGGACCCCTAGGGGGCTGCAGACCCAGGTTGAATACCCCGGCCATAGACAGCATGTTCGCCTGTTCTGTTCCAAATGGTTTCTGGAAGATTATTGACATGGTAGTGTCTACAATGACACCATATTCCCTATATAGTGCACTAGTTTTGACCAGGGCTCTGGTCAAAAGTAGCTCACTGTTTAGGGAATAGGGTGCTGTTTCAGAGGCAACCATGTTCTGACTGAGATTTGCTGCATAAAGAATGCTGAGAATGACTTAATGAATGCCTGAAAGATAGTGAATGAACTATGAGAACACTACAACTGTCAGTGTATGAAATGTTTATATCTGTGTTGTGGTCGTGTCAGCATCAAAACACCAGCTTTTCCCCTGTCTGTCCATCGCTGTTTGGATTCTGCTGCTCACAGATCATATTCATTTTCACATACAAACAGTTACAATACACTTGGTTGTAACTCGACAGGTCTGAATATGTTTGCCCCTCTTTTAGACTGAAAAAGAAAAGCTGACGTGCAAAGACCGGTTACCAGCGTACATGACCAACGTAGTCATGATGCTTTTGATGGTGAGTCCAACACATATTAAGATGTAAGCTGCTCAGAAGTATTTTAGATTCTTTATTCAACTGGATTTGGTGTAGTTTAAACTATCAGTTTAAGATGTACTGTAGCAAGAATTTTGGGTTGTAAATTCAGTAGAAAAAACACTTCTCTGTCAATGCCTCAGATTGTTCTCTTGAAATTGAGAAGGATTCTTAAGAGTGTTACAGATGATTCCTAAACAATTGAAGTGACCTTGAAAAAGGACTCCAACCCGAATAAATCAATGGTGACCTTACCATTGGTCCCCGTCTCCTCTCTCCGTTTCAGATCGGGGTAACGTTTGCCATAGTGTTCGGAGTCATCCTTTACCGGATATCCACCAAGACAGCGCTGCACATGAGCAACAACCCCACCACGCGGTCCAACGTCCGTCTGACGGTCAAAACCACCGCTGCCATCATCAACCTGGTGGTCATTCTGATCCTAGATGAGGTGTACGGAGCTGTCGCCCGCTGGCTCACTGTCCTCGGTACGTTAGTCTGACAATATAACACACACACACACACATAGTCTGACAACTTACACACAGACACGGAACTGTCTCCCACTGGCTCACTATCCTAGAGGTACGTGCAACAATCTAATTCAATGTGATAATGTTATAGCACTTTTAAAGACGGTTCCTACATGTAGCTTTTTGTGTTCCTTTAATCACTGGCCTAGATCAGTCTGACAACTTGTGTGAACTCCTAGCGCAACAGCAGCCAAAGACCCATTACACTTTTTTTCAATTGCTAACAAGCATCGGTCAATACTGAAGCCACTTTTTCAAAACTCTTCACACAGTCTGCATTACCCAACTTGCATCTTGGCCAAACAGTTAATCTCACCTCCAAAACTCACTCAAACCACTTCATAGATGTCTCAAAATAAGCTTGTTCGACCATAACATTGGCAACAATTCTCACTCAGAAAGCACACAGTGTCACTCATAACACATTGACCTAAAAAACATATTACATAAATTGAATTGCTGCATTACATAAATGATGAACGTCTCTTTGAAGTTTGAAAGATTTCACATGAATCAGTATTTCATTATAGAATCAGAATAACACCTTTTCACTCGATTGCCTGTAGTAAAGTATACGTAACAAGAATGAATCAGGAATGCAGCAATTCACTTCAATAGCCTTTGTTTTTTTCTATATCTTTTCATATAGTAATTTACTTGTGAAAAATAAAGTTGAAACAAAAAACTCATCCCTGAAATTCCAGGGCTGCAATAATAATTACAACAAAAACATGTCTAGTATAATCACTCATACTGTACAGTACTGTGAGGGTTCTAGTTCTAATCAACATGTATAGTATAATCACTCATACTGTACAGTACTGTGAGGGTTCTAGTTCTCATCAACATGTATAGTATAACACTCATACTGTACAGTACTGTGAGGGTTCTAGTTCTCATCAACATGTGCAGTATAACACTCATACTGTACAGTACTGTGAGGGTTCTAGTTCTCATCAACATGTGCAGTATAACACTCATACTGTACAGTACTGTGAGGGTTCTAGTTCTCATCAACATGTGCAGTATAACACTCATACTGTACAGTACTGTGAGGGTTCTAGTTCTCATCAACATGTGCAGTATAACACTCATACTGTACAGTACTGTGAGGGTTCTAGTTCTCATCAACATGTGCAGTATAACACTCATACTGTACAGTACTGTGAGGGTTCTAGTTCTCATCAACATGTGCAGTATAACACTCATACTGTACAGTACTGTGAGGGTTCTAGTTCTCATCAACATGTATAGTATATATATATTTTTTACCTTTATTTAATAGGCAAGTCAGTTAAGAACTAATTCTTATTTTCAATGACGGCCTAGGAACAGTGGGTTAACTGCCTGTTCAGGGGCAGAACGACAGATTTGTACCTTGTCAGCTCGGGGATTTGAACTTGCAACCTTCCGGTTACTAGTCCAACACTCTAACCACTAGGCATGTATAGTACAGTATAACACTCATACTGTACAGTACTGTGAGTGTTCTAGTTCTCATCAACATGTATAGTATAATCACTCATACTGTACAGTACTGTGAGGGTTCTAGTTCTCATCAACATGTATAGTATAATCACTCATATTGTACAGTACTGTGAGGGTTCTAGTTCTCCCTCTCTCCTGCATTTGGCCACAAGTTCTTATCAACATCACATCTTATGTCTTCTCTGGCGATGCATCTTGGAAAGTATCTTCTGGAATGTCTAATCCAACCCTGTCAGTCTTCAGGAGAAGTGTCTCCACACCCTGTCAGTCTTCAGGATAAGTGTCTCCACACCCTGTCAGTCTTCAGGAGAAGTGTCTCCACACCCTGGAAAGTCTTCAGGATAAGTGTCTCCACACCCTGTCAGTCTTCAGGAGAAGTGTCTCCACACCCTGGAAAGTCTTCAGGAGAAGTGTCTCCACACCCTGTCAGTCTTCAGGAGAAGTGTCTCCACACCCTGTCAGTCTTCAGGAGAAGTGTCTCCACACCCTGGCAGTCTTCAGGAGAAGTGTCTCCACACCCTGGCAGTCTTCAGGAGAAGTGTCTCCACACCCTGGCAGTCTTCAGGAGAAGTGTCTCCACACCCCACATTCATGGCATCCAGTAAGGACATCTGGTCATGTGGATGTTGGTCATAAACCTTCCACCTCCACGCAGAGAGGAACTCCTCTATGGGGTTCAGGAAGGGGGAGTATGGAGGCAGGAATAGTACTGACATCCTGGAATGTGTAGTAAACCAGTCTGTGACTGCAGCAGAGTGGGGTTGAATCAGAGCCAGGTTGAATCCAGCTTCCTCCACAAAGACCAATGTATGTGCAGTTTTCCTTGCTTCCATCTCCGTTACTCTAAAATACAGTAAATCCACAGTACTTGACATTATGCATAGCGGTGTATGTTTGGTTATTGAACAGACATCTTACCTGGACATATTGATACCGGAGTTCTTTCTCACGTTCACTGTTTCTCTCGAAGGGTGCAACTGCTTCCTCCTTATTTTATGTTTCTCTAGGACTCTCTAGGACTCTTATTGTATGTTTCTCTAGGACTCTCTAGGACTCTTATTGTATGTTTCTCTAGGACTCTCTAGGACTCTTATTGTATGTTTCTCTAGGACTCTCTAGGACTCTTATTGTATGTTTCTCTACGACTCTCTAGGACTCTTATTTTATGTTTCTCTAGGACTCTCTAGGACTCTTATTTTATGTTTCTCTAGATTGTCGTTGTGCTGACCGTATTCACATTCCCAAAAGTGATATTGTTTGCCAGCACTCTGTCCCAAATTTCCCACAGTTTTATTACATTGTGGCCAATTACCATGTCAACAATGGCAATTTCTTGCCATCTGATAATATTCTGCCTCTCGCTCCTGTGGGAGGCAACCTTTGGATCCTACTGAAAAACACAAAACAATCAATATATTTCAAAATGTCAGTACATGTAACAATGTGAACATACTGTATTGTACTGTAATATGTAGTTCAATTATCATTGAAGGATACACATCTCAACTTTTGTTTTGATTGAAATTTCGTACTACTATTAATGCAGATTTGGTTGCACCCTTAAACCGGCCTCTCTCAAAGAGAGACCATGGTTTACAACAGGGTCAATAATTGTGTTCCTTATGTCAAATCAAATCAAATCCAATTTTATTTGTCACATACACATGGTTAGCAGATGTTAATGCGAGTGTAGCGAAATGCTTGTGCTTCTAGTTCCGAAAATGCAGTAATAACCAACAAGTAATCTAACTAACAATTCCAAAACTACTACCTTATACACACAAGTGTCCCCACACTGGATGCCAGAGTACAGAGTACAGTATCGAGTATAGTATATACATGAGATGAGTAATGTAGGGTATGTAAACAAAGTGGCATAGTTTAAAGTGGCTAGTGATACATGTATTACATAAAGATGCAGTAGAATATATAGTGTACAGTATATACGTATACATATGAGATAAATAATGTAGGGTATGTAAACATTATATTAAGTAGCATTGTTTAAAGTGGCTAGTGATATATTTTACATCAATTCCCATCAATTCCATTATTAAAGTGGCTGGAGTTGAGTCAGTGTGTTGGCAGCAGCCACTCAATGTTAGTGGTGGCTGTTTAACAGTCTGATGGCCTTGAGATAGAAGCTGTTTTTCAGTCTCTCGGTCCCAGCTTTGATGCACCTGTACTGACCTCGCCTTCTGGATGATAGCGGGGTGAACAGGCAGTGGTTCGGGTGGGTGTTGTCCTTGATGATCTTTATGGCCTTCCTGTGACATCGGGTGGTGTAGGTGTACTGGAGGGCAGGTAGTTTGCCCCCGGTGATGCATTGTGCAGACCTCACTACCCTCTGGAGAGCCTTACGGTTGTGGGCGGAGCAGTTGCCGTACCAGGCGGTGATACAGGATGCTCTCGATTGTGCATCTGTAGAAGTTTGTGAGTGCTTCTCATCAGAGACCACCGCTCTTGGTCTTCCTCTCCTTTGTCCTCCATGCGTTCTCCCTCTCCCTGCCACTCTTCTTTCCCCACCAACCTGTCTTCTTTGATCCATGTTTCCAAACTAAATCATTACGAAGCCGTTCTCTTTTGTCCGTTTGGTAACGAGGCTAAAAACAGATTTCAGCTGAAATTGCAATCAGCTGTAAAATATTATTTTGAGATTTTCTATGTTTCAATCTGGTTACAGTAGAAATGCACAGCATTTGCCATCATTCTGTTTTGAATGTGTTTTTAACAGTTTTGGAAACAGTGTGTCAGCATGTGACAACATGTGCTGCAAGTATATAGTTTAGCAGGTGGTGGAGCATGAATGAGAAAAGAGTTCATGGATTTCTGAGGAATGTGGTCATTGAAAGCATTTTGTGTGAAAGCAATGACAAATTATTCACAGTTTGGTTTACATACAGTTCTGTTTTGCTGACTGTGTGAAGAGTTTTGACAATGTGACTTCAGTTTTGACCAACGCATGTTAACAATTGAAAAAAAACAAAGTGCATCTTGCATTGACAGTGTGCCAACTTCCCTGTTAGCTGTAAGTTAGATGGGTTCCATTTCTAACAATGTACCAATGTACTGTCTCATCGTGCTACCTACCTTTCAAACTGAAAATATCTCCAAAATTGATTTCCTTCTATAACTGATATTTGGTGTACTAAATGCAGTGTAACTTTCTAACACTCCCCTCGCTTTTGTAGGGATTCCACTTTCAAGTCAACTCTCAAGCAGCACATGGCCTTATAAGTTAGTTAATAACATATGTACATCTACTGTCTGTTTTCTCAGAGGTTCCAAAGACAGACAAGAGCTTTGAGGAGAGATTGATATTCAAAACGTTTATCCTGAAGTTTGTGAATGCCTTTACCCCCATCATATACATAGCATTTTTCAGAGGCAGGTGAGAGTCCCCACAGTCTAAGTCTTTAACTACTGATCTGTATGAACTTGTTATGTTATGCTATGCTATGCTATGTTAAGCTATTATGTTATGCTATGCTATGCTATGTTAAGCTATTATGTTATGTTATGCTATGTTATGTTAAGCTATTATGTTATGTTATGCTATGTTATGTTATGTTAAGCTATTATGTTATGTTATGCTATGTTATGTTAAGCTATTATCTTATATTATGCTATGTTAGATTATATCTTGTTAATATGCTATGTTATGCTATGCTCTGTTGTGCTATGTTATGATATTTTATGTTGTGTTATGCTATGTTATTTTATGTTGTGTTATGCTATGTTATGTTATTTTGTGTTATGCTACGTTATGTTAAATTATATTATGTTAATATGTTATGCTATGTTATGTTATGCTATGTTAATCACACAATCTATGTCAGTGAGATGTAGTAGAGTTGTCCTTGGGTATGACCTCTCCTAACCCTTCATTTTCTTCCTGTGCTCCTACAGGCTTGTTGGTCGACCTGGAAGTTATCTTTATGTGTTTGAGTCGTATCGAATGGAAGAGGTAAACAAACCGTTAGATAGAAGACTCTGCATCATGAACAGTCATTTGGATTCAATATTAGTCATCTGACAGTAAAGGAAGAAAAACAATAATGAATTATTTGTAATTGTATTAATATTAAATTTTCATTAATTTCATCACATTGCCTATTGAACACAATCTTTATAAATGTTGAAATGCAGATGGCTATGAATTAAACACTGTTAGTTAACCTAGAAACATACATTAGGAGTTCACATATTCAAAATAAATCTGTATTCAAGTCCTGCAATTCAAACAAACACAGAAAAACAACCTGTGCACTACGGTGAACTTTTAAAGAAGATGTCCCTCTTGAGCCGATGACCAACATTTACAGTGAACTTGGATCTCTGTGAACGTCAGGGAAATTACCTTTAAAAGTATATTGCTGTGAGGAAGTCTGGGTTGGATTAAATCCCATCCTTAGATGTGTATTTTGTCATGTTAGTCTGTCTTTAATGGAAGTGTGCTGCAGTACAGAAGGCCTTTTAACTGGGGGTTTTTCCCCCGGCAGTGTGCTCATGGAGGATGTCTGATGGAGTTGTGTATTCAGCTCAGTATCACCATGTTGGGAAAGCAACTCATCCAGAACAATTTATTTGAGATTGGCATTCCGTGAGTACACATACGCACAAGCGTGCACACACATGCACGCACACACACAAAAACACACATGTATGCACACATCAATAGTGTCTGTATATCAAGGATTCACATCAGCCTGTAACATCCACAGACCAATACTTCTCTGTGGTTCTTATCCCTGTCTGACTGTGCCATTGTTTCTGACTATCTCCCTGCACCTACAGGAAGCTGAAGAAGCTGATAAGGTACATCAAGTCCAAGAGAAGGTCCTTCCAGGAAGAGGAGAGAGAGAAGAAGTTACAGCGCTACGAGACGGACCACTTCCTAGAGCCCTTCGCAGGCCTCACGCCAGAGTACATGGAGATGAGTGAGTCTGTTTGTCTGTTTGTGTGTGTGTGTGTGTGTGTGTGTGTGTGTGTGTGTGTGTGTGTGTGTGTGTGTGTGTGTGTGTGTGTGTGTGTGTGTGTGTGTGTGTGTGTGTGTGTGTGTGTGTGGTGAACCGTATGACACTGCTACGGCTCCCTGTGAGACCTTTGGTATACAGCCTCCCCCAATCAGTCAGACTGACCCTTCTCTCTATAGAATGTGATCTTCAACTATGTCACTGTCCAAAAGTCAATATCATGTGAACCTTCATCTGGCTATGCATGTCCAGTCCACGTTGTCCAGTTGATTTTAAAAGCATCTTTCTCTGCTTTGTATGTTCAGCTTGGTTTGACAGCGAGGTAGCAACAGCATTTATTTTCATCTTGCACTTTCCTATCCACATATGTGGTGATGGTTGCCTGACTTGCCTCTAGGTGTGAGTAAAACAACCCGTCTGTTGCTACACAGTGACCAGCCCCATGTTTTTAGTATGGCAGCTATTTCACACTACACACCTCTGCCATGGCGTCTCCAATGGGCATTGGTCAGATTTAAATTTAAAAAAATATATATATTTCACCAGGTAGGCTAGTTGAGAACAAGTTCTCATTTGCAACTGTGACCTGGCCAAGATAAAGCAAAGCAGTTCCACACATACAACAACACAGAGTTACACATGGAGTAAAACAAACATACAGTCAATAATACAGTAGAAACCACCACGGTGACATATATGATTTTTCATACATGCGCTTCCTTGTTCCCCGCACTCAGAAGTTTCATGTTGAATTGTATCACGTACTAGTGGTCGGAAAATATCACTGTGATGCTTTGAGATATTATATAACCATAAAGGTGGAAACATGTAAAGCTGGTTCAAATCAAATCAAATGTATTTATATAGCCCTTCGTACATCAGCTGATATCTCAAAGTGCTGACAGAAACCCAGCCTAAAACCCCAAACTGCAAGCATTGCTGTTCACCACTGTTGTGATACCATGTAACTACACATGACAAGTTGTCATGTTGTCACCTTAGTTCAAAGACACGTGTCATAACAGATGTCTGTCGTTTCGTTTCGAGGTCAACAGAGTATTATGGTTGTGTCCCGATTCTCCACCCATCTCCAAAAAGAGTGTGTACTTGGACTTGCGCACGAACCCTCATGGATTTCAAATAATTAGACGGGTTACTCACGCATATCTGCTTGTCCGGGGCAAGAAGGACAAAATGGGCCGACAAGAAGAAAATCACACAAAAATCGCAATATCAAACAATTACTCTGATCACAATTAGATCAGAGTGATCCCCTGGATGCGATGTGTTGCTCTTCTGTATTGCATTAACAGGCAGGGTGGTCTTTCAATGCTCCCCGGTTGTGAGATAAGCTATTGAGATCAAAGAACAGACCCGCGTGTAGCCGCATGTGCACATTTGCTGATATTATTGGCTAATCATTGAGTTATAGCACATTTTTGGTCAGCAAATAAGCTTTGTACTGTCATGAAAATCCTGGAAAATGCACGCTGTGCGCATCAGCTGCATGTGTGCCAGAGGAACGAGAGGGCGACATGACCTATAAAATAATAACAACAGACTAATTAGATAGCCAGTTCAAACCACATTGTGTACCCTGACTAGTTATCTAGTCTCGCTATTATCATGTCTTAATGTAATTGTCATGTCCGATGTCCTAAAATCTTTCCACTGACACGCAGTTGATGAATGGGTGTGTTATTAATAGACTAAAGTGTCTCCAGTGTAAAGTTGATGAATGGGTGCGTTATTAATAAACTAAAGCGTACTCCAGTGTAAAGTTGATGAATGGGTGCGTTATTAATAAACTAAAGCGTACTCCAGTGTAAAGTTGATGAATGGGTGCGTTATTAATAAACTAAAGCGTACTCCAGTGTAAAGTTGATGAATGGGTGCGTTATTAATAAACTAAAGCGTACTCCAGTGTAAAGTTGATGAATGGGTGCGTTATTAATAAACTAAAGTGTCTCCAGTGTAAAGTTGATGAATGGGTGCGTTATTAATAAACTAAAGTGTCTCCAGTGTAAAGTTGATGAATGGGTGCGTTATTAATAAACTAAAGCGTACTCCAGTGTAAAGTTGATAAATGGGTGCGTTATTAATACTCTCAAGCGTACTCCAGTGTAAAGTTGATGAATGGGTGCGTTATTAATAAACTAAAGCGTACTCCAGTGTAAAGTTGATGAATGGGTGCGTTATTAATAAACTAAAGCGTACTCCAGTGTAAAGTTGATGAATGGGTGCGTTATTAATAAACTAAAGCGTACTCCAGTGTAAAGTTGATGAATGGGTGCGTTATTAATAAACTAAAGTGTCTCCAGTGTAAAGTTGATGAATGGGTGCGTTATTAATAAACTAAAGTGTCTCCAGTGTAAAGTTGATGAATGGGTGCGTTATTAATAATCTAAAGCGTACTCCAGTGTAAAGTTGATGAATGGGTGCGATATTAATAAACTAAAGCATACTCCAGTGTAAAGTTGATGAATGGGTGCGTTATTAATAAACTAAAGTGTCTCCAGTGTAAAGTTGATGAATGGGTGCGTTATTAATAAACTAAAGCGTACTCCAGTGTAAAGTTGATGAATGGGTGCGTTTTTACTCCAGTGTAAAGTTGATGAATGGGTGCGTTATTAATAAACTAAAGCGTACTCCAGTGTAAAGTTGATGAATGGGTGCGTTATTAATAAACTAAAGCGTACTCCAGTGTAAAGTTGATGAATGGGTGCGTTATTAATACTCTAAAGCGTACTCCAGTGTAAAGTTGATGAATGGGTGCGTTATTAATAAACTAAAGCGTACTCCAGTGTAAAGTTGATGAATGGGTGCGTTATTAATACTCTAAAGCGTACTCCAGTGTAAAGTTGATGAATGGGTGCGTTATTAATAAACTAAAGCGTACTCCAGTGTAAAGTTGATGAATGGGTGCGTTATTAATACTCTAAAGCGTACTCCAGTGTAAAGTTGATGAATGGGTGCGTTATTAATAAACTAAAGCGTACTCCAGTGTAAAGTTGATGAATGGGTGCGTTATTAATAAACTAAAGCGTCTCCAGTGTAAAGTTGATGAATGGGTGCGTTATTAATAAACTAAAGCGTACTCCAGTGTAAAGTTGATGAATGGGTGCGTTATTAATAAACTAAAGCGTCTCCAGTGTAAAGTTGATGAATGGGTGCATTATTAATAAACTAAAGCGTACTCCAGTGTAAAGTTGATGAACGGGGGCGTTATTACTCCAGTGTAAAGTTGATGAACGGGTGCGTTATTAATAAACTAAAGCGTACTCCAGTGTAAAGTTGATGAATGGGTGCATTATTAATAAACTAAAGTGTCTCCAGTGTAAAGTTGATGAACGGGTGCGTTATTACTCCAGTGTAAAGTTGATGAATGGGTGCGTTATTAATAAACTAAAGTGTCTCCAGTGTAAAGTTGATGAATGGGTGCGTTATTAATAAACTAAAGCGTACTCCAGTGTAAAGTTGATGAATGGGTGCGTTATTAATACTCTAAAGCGTACTCCAGTGTAAAGTTGATGAATTGGTGCGTTATTAATAAACTAAAGCGTACTCCAGTGTAAAGTTGATGAATGGGTGCGTTATTAATAAACTAAAGCGTACTCCAGTGTAAAGTTGATGAATGGGTGCGTTATTAATAAACTAAAGTGTCTCCAGTGTAAAGTTGATGAATGGGTGCGTTATTAATAAACTAAAGCGTACTCCAGTGTAAAGTTGATGAATGGGTGCGTTATTAATAAACTAAAGTGTCTCCAGTGTAAAGTTGATGAATGGGTGCGTTATTAATAAACTAAAGTGTCTCCAGTGTAAAGTTGATGAATGGGTGCGTTATTAATAAACTAAAGCGTACTCCAGTGTAAAGTTGATGAATGGGTGCGTTATTAATAAACTAAAGCGTACTCCAGTGTAAAGTTGATGAATGGGTGCGTTATTAATAAACTAAAGCGTACTCCAGTGTAAAGTTGATGAATGGGTGCGTTATTAATAATCTAAAGCGTACTCCAGTGTAAAGTTGATGAATGGGTGCGATATTAATAAACTAAAGCATACTCCAGTGTAAAGTTGATGAATGGGTGCGTTATTAATAAACTAAAGTGTCTCCAGTGTAAAGTTGATGAATGGGTGCGTTATTAATAAACTAAAGCGTACTCCAGTGTAAAGTTGATGAATGGGTGCGTTTTTACTCCAGTGTAAAGTTGATGAATGGGTGCGTTATTAATAAACTAAAGCGTACTCCAGTGTAAAGTTGATGAATGGGTGCGTTATTAATAAACTAAAGCGTACTCCAGTGTAAACTTGATGAATGGGTGCGTTATTAATACTCTAAAGCGTACTCCAGTGTAAAGTTGATGAATGGGTGCGTTATTAATAAACTAAAGCGTACTCCAGTGTAAAGTTGATGAATGGGTGCGTTATTAATACTCTAAAGCGTACTCCAGTGTAAAGTTGATGAATGGGTGCGTTATTAATAAACTAAAGCGTCTCCAGTGTAAAGTTGATGAATGGGTGCGTTATTAATAAACTAAAGCGTACTCCAGTGTAAAGTTGATGAATGGGTGCGTTATTAATAAACTAAAGCGTCTCCAGTGTAAAGTTGATGAATGGGTGCGTTATTAATAAACTAAAGCGTCTCCAGTGTAAAGTTGATGAATGGGTGCGTTATTAATAAACTAAAGCGTCTCCAGTGTAAAGTTGATGAATGGGTGCGTTATTAATAAACTAAAGCGTCTCCAGTGTAAAGTTGATGAATGGGTGCGTTATTAATAAACTAAAGCGTCTCCAGTGTAAAGTTGATGAATGGGTGCGTTATTAATAAACTAAAGCGTCTCCAGTGTAAAGTTGATGAATGGGTGCGTTATTAATAAACTAAAGCGTACTCCAGTGTAAAGTTGATGAATGGGTGCGTTATTAATAAACTAAAGCGTCTCCAGTGTAAAGTTGATGAATGGGTGCGTTATTAATAAACTAAAGCGTCTCCAGTGTAAAGTTGATGAATGGGTGCGTTATTAATAAACTAAAGCGTCTCCAGTGTAAAGTTGATGAATGGGTGCGTTATTAATAATCTAAAGCGTACTCCAGTGTAAAGTTGATGAATGGGTGCGTTATTAATAAACTAAAGTGTCTCCAGTGTAAAGTTGATGAATGGGTGCGTTATTAATAAACTAAAGTGTCTCCAGTGTAAAGTTGATGAATGGGTGCGTTATTAATCATCTAAAGCGTACTCCAGTGTAAAGTAAATCTGACACTGTTGGAAAGCTGGGATTCCCCTCCATTCAACATTGGTCGTGTCAGTCTGAAATATATTCTTATAATAGCCTAATTGAGAAATATCTCCCATGCTGTCAATAGATCTCCCCTGAAACCTGAATACATTGCAAGGTTATAGACATGTCTTAGTTAGTTACCTTTTGCTTTGAAGTAGCCTACTTTAGCCCTGATTCATTGAAAAATACATTATTTTATTAAGACATAAAAAGTATTTGGTTGTAATTGTAACATTTCTACATTTCTATATTTTAAAGTCTATGAATAGTGGCTAACCGTCTGCCTTCAAGAGGCAGTGTTGTATTTTGAGAAAGGCTTGAATATGCAAAGAAACAAATAGGCAGAGAGTAGAGTATATTTTTTTACAGATTCTCTGTAGTAACAGGCCTAATAATGATAATAATTACTTTAATTTAGTGTTTTCTAGCGTCATACAATTTACAGCTATTTCACCTTTTTGGCCCATAGTGTTAAATCACTTCTTTTTTTTTCGTGACTTGAGCTTTCGGACAAGTAAAAAATCTGTCCCAGTGGCTAAAAAAGTTTGTTTCAAGCAGAAGTTGTGGAATCAATAAGGACTGTGGTCCCCACTGAATAAACTCAGAGTTTATTTCTGTTGGCCAGAGAACCAATGAGATGCTGTCTTGTACATGTCTTGTACATGTTGTTATGGACATCTTAAATCTTTAGACGTAACCCTTACGAAAGAACCACATGATCACAATTGCACATGTACAACCTCTTGGTTCACTGCATTCCAATCTTCCTGCTGCGTCACCATGTCTGTGTCAATGACTGATTTCACCTGTATTCCTACACTTAGGACTTCAAAGTGTATCTTAGCTTTGTATAATACATTCAAAAAATCTATTATATTTATCATCGTGATTCAGGATATGATATGTCCCACCAACATTCGTCAAATATACAGAAAACCCTAAAATTGCAGAAATAAGTACATTTAAATCAATTATGAGAGAATTGTCATATTAAAATAGCAGTGCAGATGACACTCTTTTGCTAAGTGCAGAGATGTATTGTAAATCAATTTGTAGGGGACTTACGAGAATTCATCAGAGTTTGTGGCGCAGCAGAAACTTCAGCATACCCCATATCCAGAGGTTGTGAGTTCAATTCCCAGGTGGGGTCACATTGAAAAGTGATATTGTCATTGATGAAAGATTTTTACACTGTTTTATCTGAACAGCATATCACTTACCATAAAACACCCATACAATTTTAAAAAACACGTGAAATGTGCAGTTTCACATTTGAAAACCACATTTTCACATGAAATCGCATTTTCACATGAGAAATAGCAGTTTTCAAATGTTGAGCTGAAATTTCCACAAAACAAAATAGACAAGTGATGTCAGTTGTTCACATATGAAACCACACAGTATGTTCATATGTATTCAATATAGTGTTCACATGTAAATTAACACCACCTTTTCACATGTGAGGAGAATAACATGTTTTCACCACACATGTGAATTTCAGATTCACATGTGGAATTTGTAGTTTCACATGTGAACATTTTATTTGCCTTTCCATATGTGCAAACCTAACTCTCACATGTGGAATAACTCAGATGTTGTCATGTGTAGTTACATGGTATCACAACAGTGGTGAACCAGCTTTACATGTTTCCACCTTTAAGGTTATATAATATCTCAAAGCATCACAGTGATATTTTCTAGTACGTGATACAATTCAACATGAAACTTTAATCTAAGTGCAGGGAACAAGGAAGCACATGTATGACATGTTGCATCCCAATGTTGTCACATTTATTTAACATAAGATCATGTTTTCACACTCAAATGTAGTTTTGTGTAGTTTCATGTTATCACATTATCTTACATTACCACATAAAATCACGTGATCTTACTGAAGTGAACCTCTGTCGTGAGAGAATTCTGATAGGCTTTCATGTTCGTTGAGTAACTAGAATCAATCAATTGAGTCAAACAGGAAAAGCTTTTTAGACTGTCTCTCCAGCTGGCTCCAGCTTCAACCCTACAGGTGTGATTAGATAGATTGAAGGATTAGATAGAGATGGATATTTATTTAGTATTGACTTTAATCTTGATGAAATCTCAGGTGGCTGGCTTTAGCAAATGTCAGAGGTAGAAGTCATTAATGGATGTGTGCGAGCCGAAGGCCATTTTCCTCGGCTAGCTAATTAGAACCCATGTCTTTTGATGACCTAGTAGAAGATATTAATGATTCCTGAAATATTTAACAGGGTATTGAATAGCGTTTCAAAGGCTGTATGGGGTAAGAACTCCAGTTTTTAGACAAAGATAATTGAATTGGGTTTATTACTATTGTGAAGCAACATTGATTGAGTAGAATGTAGCTTACTGCCATTTCGGTCTTGGACAGTTTCATGCTGTTGAAGGCTGGCTTCATGTGATTCATGTGCTCAGAACATACTTTTTATGGAGGGAAACAAAATGTAAAGCAGAACCATATAAAATGAAACACACTGAGTGTACAAAACATTAATATTAATATCCTGATATTGAGTTACACCCCCTTTTGCATTCAGAACAGCCTCAATTCATCAGGGCATGGACTCTACAAGGTGTTGCTTTCCACAGGGACGCTGGCCCATGTTGCTTCCAATGCTTCCAATGCTTCCTACAGTTGTGTCAAGTTGGCTGGTCCACCACCCAAAGGACACCCATTCTTTATACACACAGGAAACTGTTCAGCTTGAAAAACCCAGCAGCGTTGCAGTTCTTGACACACTCACACTGGTGCTCCTGGCACCTACTACCATACCCCATTCAAAGGTACTTTGAATGTACTCTTTTGTCTTGACCATTCACCCTCTGAATGACACAAATGCACAATCCATGTCTCAATTGTCTCAAGGTTTAAAAATATTTATTTAATTAACCTGTCTTCCCCCGTTTGTCTACACTGATTGAAGTGGATTTAACAAGTGACATCAACAAGGGATCATAGCTTTCACCTGGATTCACCTGGTCAGTCTATGTCATGGAAAGAGCAGGTGTTCCTAATGTTTTGTCCACGCAGTGTACTTCCTCCCTGTGTAGGAATTGGCCAGAAATCATTTTGGAATTATTCCAGGAACCCATTCCTCTTTTTTACTTGAGAAATGTGCCCTAAGCCAAGCACAATGAAAAGGGGATGTAGCTAATTGAATGAATGACTTCCTTCCTCCATACCAAACCTACACCCTGGGCCTTCTTCATTACAGACAGCAGTGTTTTTACTCAGCAGATCTTCCTGTTGGCACACACCTCTGCCAGATTCTCCATCAGGCTCTATTTACTTTGACTTGCTGTTTGGTCCATGGCCCACATCTCTCTTTTCCTGCCTCTTCTTCTTCTTCATTTTCTTCTTCTTCTTCTCTCTCTCTCTCTCTGTCTCTGTCTAACTCTCTCTCTCTCTCTCTCTCTCTCTCTCTCTCTCTCTCTCTCTCTCTCTCTCTCTCTCTCTCTCTCTCTTTCTCTCTCTCTCTCTCTCTCTCTCTCTCTCTCTCTCTCTCTCTCTCTCTCTCTCTCTCTCTCTCTCTCTCTCTCTCTCGCCCAACATCCACCTATCTCTGGAGCTGGCATTGGCAGGCATATACCTCAAGTGAAAAGAGCTTCAGTGTTTTCATCTATTACATCAGGAGACTTATACACTATTAGTACTTAGGTTAGCATATACTTAGGTTAGCATATACTTAGGTTAGCATATATTTGTGGCTGTTAAGACAGCTCTAAAGGAAGACATTGTTTGTTCTCTCTCTGAACTTTGTACTCTTGAGAAAGTCTTAAACAACTGAAGAGTCCAGTCACAGGGCTTTTAACTTACTTCACTTTCTCAAGAGGCAGTGTCTCTCAGTTAATGCCTGGTAAGTAGGCCTATTCTCAGGACACCGAGAGTTTTAGGCTTAACTTAAATATTCATGGCATTGCGAAGATACTGTAGGCTAATTTCACCCTACCGCATTATGGTGTCATGGATATTATGATATCATTAAGGAAATGTTCTTATGTTCCCAACGGACTATTTGTTCAAACATTCACCAGTCACAGCCAAGATCCACATATTTATTATAGCAGTTGTACATTTCTCACAGAATCCTGCACCTAGTGGTGTTGGATTTCCCCTCGAGGGGCTCCTCAAGAGCACCTGCTTCTCGAACACAACTGAGCAATGTGTGTGTGTCTGTGTGTCTGTGGGGGTGCGTGGATGTGTTTGTGTGTGTAGAGAGAGAGTGAGAGAAAGAGAGATACAGAAAGAGACAAATAGAGAGAGAGAGAGTTCACAATAAACTGTGAAAATACTACAATTAGCAAAAGACCCAGCATGTTTGAATGGAAAACTGAAGTCAGAGTACCCTACTGTAGCTGGGTTGTGTAGATCAAAGAGTAGTAAGGGTACTATAGGGGAGGAGGGAGGGAGTGCATTACAGAGTACTGGAGAGTGACATTAGAGAGTACTGGAGTTGTGGGGAGGGAATGACATTAGAGAATACTGGAGTTGTGAGGAGGGAATGACATTAGAGAATACTGGAGTTGTGAGGAGGGAATGACATTAGAGAATACTGGGGATGTGGGGAGGGAGTGACATTAGAGAGTACTGGAGTTGTGAGGAGGGAATGACATTAGAGAATACTGGGGATGTGGGGAGGGAGTGGCATTAGAGAATACTGGGGTTGTGGGGAGGGAGTGACATTAGAGAATACTGGGGTTGTGGGGAGGGAGTGACAGAGAGTACTGGGGTTGTGGGGAGGGAGTGACATTAGAGAATACTGGGGTTGTGGGGAGGGAGTGACATTAGAGAGTACTGGGGTTGTGGGGAGGGAGAGACATTAGAGAGTACTGGGGTTGTGGGGACGGAGTGACTTTAGAGAGTACTGAGGTTGGACAATGACAATGACCCAACACACCTCCAGGCTGTATAAGGCCTATTTGACCAGGAAGGAGAGTGATGGAGTGCTGCATCAGATGACCTGACCTCCACAATCACCCGACCTCAACCAAATTGAGATTGTTTGGGATTAGTCGGACCGCAGAGTGAAGGAAAAGCAGCCAACAAGTGCTCAGCATTATGTGGGAACTCCTTCAAGACTGTTGGAAAAGCATTCCAGGTGAAGGCAGTTGAGAGAATACCAAGAGTCTGCAAAGCTGTCATCAAGGCAAAGGGTGGCTACTTTGAAGAATCTCAAATAATAAATATATTTTGATTTGTTAAACACTTTTTTGGTTAGTACATGATTCCATATGTGTTATTTCATAGTTTTGATGGCTACACGATTATTCTACAATGTAGAGAATAGTACAATAAAGAAAACCCTTGAATGGGGAGGTGTTCTAAAACTAATGACCGGTAGTGTATATGTGTATATGTATACAGTGTATACATATATATCTTTTTAAAAATATACATTTACATGGGTCATTCAATGGTTTCTTGTTATCCTAAATGTGATGAGCACTTTGGCATGTTCTAGAGCTAGCTATAGTATGTGATGGGAGGTTCAGGACATCTCTCCTGATTGATTTGTTAGGTCTTGTCAAGTGATCAGGGCCTGCATTCATAAAGCATCTTAGATTAGGAGTGCTGATCTAGGATCAGGTTGCACCTGTCCATTTAATCATGTTCATTATGATCTAAAAGGCTCAATTGATCCTATATCAGTACTCCTACTATGAGAGGCTCTTTGTGAATACAGCAGGCCCTGGTGAATAGACCGATCAGGCTGAAAGACATACTGTATACCCTACGTGTATACCGTGCGATGATGTAAAGCTGATGGATGTCTCTCTATCTCTGTGTCCTTGCAGTAATCCAGTTTGGGTTTGTGACCCTGTTCGTGGCATCGTTCCCGCTGGCCCCACTTTTCGCCCTCCTTAACAACATCATCGAGATACGCCTGGATGCCAAGAAGTTTGTGGCCGAGCTCAGGAGGCCGGTCGCTGCAAGGGCAAAAGACATTGGTGGGTTCAAAGTTCCTAATATTGTTCCCTCAGAACAGCCTCAATTCATTGGAGGATGGACTCTACAAGGTATCGAAAGTGTTCCACAGGGATGCTGGCCCTTGTTGGCTCCACTGCTTCCAACAGTTGTGTCAAATTGGCTGAATGTGATACACACAGGAAACTGTTGAGTGTGCAAAACCCAGCAGTTTTGCAGTTCTTGACACAAACCGGTGCGCCTGGCATCTACTACCACACTTTAACCCGTTCAAAGTCACTTCAATATTTCATTTTGCCAATTCATCCTCCCGAATGGCACACATCCATGTCTCAATTGGCTTAAAAATCCTTCTTTAACCTGTCTCAACCCTTTCGTCTATAATGATTGAAGTGGATTTAACAAGTGACAGCAATAAAGAATCATAGCTTTCACCTGGATTCACCTGGTCAGTCTATGTCATGGAAAGAGCAGGTGTTCTAAATGTTTTGTACACTCAGTGTACATACAGGTTAAATGAAAATGAACTCATGTGGTCAGGTAAAAACGTAGGAATGCAAATGTGATCTAGTGGTTTCTATTCTTTATACATACAAACCTGCAAACGTAACTAGAGGGGGGAATTTGTCCTGCGGATGTATTATGGGAATTGTTATGCTTGTGTTTTTGTACTATTTAGCACTTTTGTTTTCTTAACTAAACGTCAGATTGACAAAGATCCAGGCATAAAACTCATACCATCCCACAACAGTATTGTAGAGGCATTAATCCCAAGACAATGACTGTAGAGGAAGGGAAGGGGGGTTCACTACAGTATGTGATTTGCTGCTCTAAGTAATCTATAGATTTGTTATAAGGCTCCAAGTGGCACAGCGGTCTAAGGCACTGCATCTCAATGCTAGAGGCATCACCACAGACACCCTGGTTTGAATCCAGGCTGTATCACAACCGGCCATGATTGGGAGTCCAATAGGGCAGCGCACAATTGGCCCAGCGTCGTCCGGTTTTGACCGGTGTAGGCCGTCATTGTAAATAAGAATTTGTTCTTAACTGACTTGCCTAGTTAAATGCAGGTTAAATAATTTAAATATAAGATTGTAATAACATAGACCATCAAGAGTTCTGACTCTCATGTTTTTCTTTCTCCTCTGATTCTAGGAATATGGTACAACCTTCTCCGAGCTGTGGCTAAAGTGGCTGTCATCATAAATGTAAGTCATTCCGGTCATCCCAGCCAAATATAATGGTGGAAGTTGACCAAATGATGAAAACCCCCCCACAATTCTCGCACTTTAACATATACTGTTTTGATTTAGATAGGGGAGTCATTGAAATGTTCTGCAGAAGTAATTTAAAAAAAATCCATTTTATTCATTCCTCAACCCCCTCAACGATAACAAGTCTGCACTTAAAACTAGAACGGTTTTTCATTGAAGCTAAGCCTGGTCCACATTTAAGAGCCAGTCCTTTACTGTGAATATATGTCAACACTCTTGGGGGGTTGCTTGTAAAACCTCATAATTAGGCTTTTACATGGTTTCACCTCTAAAACTACTGACCCTTGATGCAGAAAAGACCATACTTGGTCAGAAGGAGAGTTAACGTGGTCATAAATCCTGCAGACTCTCACTTCACTTCCAAAGGGTTCACCATCGTCATGGTGATGTTGAAGTGAGATCCAGATCTGGGTTATTTATGACAATGGAGGCTTTCGATCAAAATGGAAGGGAGGGAATTCCTCACCACCATCCTCCACTTATTCAGAGTGTTACCGATGGAACAGGATGTCAATGTTTCTTAACTTTAATGCCTTTAATACCTTCTATGTTTATGTGCTGGCAAATCTCTGAACACCAGAAGGAAATCTCACATGGGCACTGGCCAGCTTCTCGGGTTAGGGTTAGGGCTAACATTTACGTTGACAGTCAAATATGCTGACTGACAGATAGCTGCCGATGTACAGTGCTTTGCAAAAGTATTCATCCCCTTTGGAGTTTTTCTATTTTGTTGCATTACAACCTGTAATTTAAATGGATTTTTATTTGGATTTCATGTACTGGACATACACAAAATAGCCCAAATTGGTGGATATATTCACCCCCTTTGCAATTTTTATTTACCTTTATTTTACTAGGTAAGTCAGTTAAGAACAAATTCTTATTTTCAATGACGGCCTAGGAACAGTGGGTTAAATGCCTGTTCAGGGGCAGAACGACAGATTTGTACCATGTCAGCTCGGGGGTTTGAACTTGCAACCTTCTGGTTACTAGTCCAACGCTCTAACCTCTAGGCTACCCTGTCTCGATGAAGCCACTAAATAAGATCTGGTGCAACCAATTACATAATTAGTTAAATAAAGTCTACCTGTGTGCAATCTAAGTGTCAGATGATCTGTCACATGATCCCAGTATATATACACCTGTTCTGAAAGGCCCCAGAGTCTGCAACACCACTAAGCAAGGGGCACCACCAAGCAAGCAGCACCATGAAGACCAAGGAGCTCCCCAAACAGGTCAGGGACAAAGTTGTGGAGAAGTACAGATCAGGGTTTGGTTATTAAAAAATATCCGAAACTTTGAACATCCCACGGAGCACCATTAAATCCCTTATTTAAAAAATGGAAAGAATATGGCTCAACAAACCTGCCAAAACTCATGGACCAGGCAAGGAGGGCATTAATCAGAGAGGCAACAATGAGACCCAAGATAACCCTGAAGGAGCTGCAAAGCTCCACAGCGGAGATTGGAGTATCCGTCCATAGGACCACTTTAAGCCGTACACTCCACAGAGCTGGGCTTCACTGAAGTGTGGCCAGAAAAAAGGAATTGTTCACCAAAAGGCATGTGGGAGACTTCTCAAACATGTGGAGCAAGGTACTCTGGTCAGATGAGACTAACATTTAGCTTTTTGGCTATCAAGGAAAATACTATGTCTGGCGCAAACCCAACACCTCACATCACCCCGAGAACACCATCCCCACAGTGAAGCATGGTGGTGGCAGCATCATGCATCAATCCAATTGAGAATCTGTGGTATGACTTAAAGATTGCTGTAGCTAGCGGAACCCATCCAACTTGAAGTAGCTGGAGCAGTTTTGCCTTGAAGAATGGGCAAAGATCCCAGTGGCTAGATGTGCCAAGCTTATAGAGACATATCCCACGAGCCTTGCAGCTGTAATTGCTGCAAAAGGTGGCTCTACAAATTATTGAATTTGGTGGGGCGAAATTTTTTGTACGCTCAAGTTTTGTGTTTTTTTGTCTTATTGTTGCTTTCACAAGAAAAAATATTTTGCATCTTCAAAGTGGTAGGCATGTTGTGTTAATCAAATTATACGAATTTTAATTCCGTTGTAAGGCAACAAAATAGGAAAAATGCCAAGGGGGGTGAATACTTTCGCAAGCCACTGTAGAGGGTATGCAGTACATTAAAGACAGCGCTCCTTTTGTTGAAGTTGACCATTATATTCAACCTAAAGTATATATCATTAGGGCGGGTTTCCACCTGGTATTACCATGTGACTTTCGTTCACCGAACAAGATGATCCAATCCCTGTCTATTGACAGGGCATTTGTTAATGCCAGGTGTAAACACATGTTATCAGGTGCTTTGTCATTGATCACTGTCTGTCTCTCTCCAGGCGTTTGTGATCTCCTTCACATCAGACTTCATCCCGAGGCTGGTCTACCAGTACATGTACAGCCCAGACGGCTCCATGCACGGCTTCGTCAACCACACCCTGTCCTACTTCAACGTGAGCAACTTCCAGGACGGCAAAGAACCTATGGACCCACAGCATCAGGTGGAGATGTGTAGGTGAGTTTACACACAACACTGACTGACTGTGTATAGTTTTTATGTGATACGTGTTTCATTGATTATTATAAACTGGGTGGGTCAAACCCAGAATGCTGATTGGTTGACAGCTCTTGTATATCAGACTGTATACCACGGGTATGACAAGACCTTTATTTTTACTGCTATAGTTACGTTGATAACCAGTTTATGATAGCAATAAGGTTAGTGGTATATCGTCAATATAACACGGCTAAGGGCTGTATTTAGGCACTCCACGTTGCGTCGTGCTTAAGAACAGCCCTTAGCCGTTGTACAGTATATTGGCCATATACCACACCCCTTCAGGTATAATTGCTTAAATATAGAAGAAGCCTATTACCTGCTGTGGTGCATGATCTGGTTGTATTGGACAAAGCTATCACTAACCCTAACTGAGGAGCCAGCAAACAGCCTCAGCGTCCTCATAGAAAAGACTGTGTGTGTGTGTGTGTGTGTGTGTGTGTGTGTGTGTGTGTGTGTGTGTGTGTGTGTGTGTGTGTGTGTGTGTGTGTGTGTGTGTGTGTGTGTGTGTGTGTGTGTGTGTGTGTGTGTGTGTGTGTGTGTGTGTGTATTACAGCCATACTACAGCCAATAAATATTACAGCCATACTTAAAGTTACTGTGGTGTTTATTTACTGTACCTTTACAGTAAATATTTTGCTATCTGTTGTAATGTTTTCTGGTTTAGTCACTGTAATCCGATGACTCTTGACTCCAGGTATAAAGACTACAGGGAGCCCCCATGGTCCAACACACCCTACGTCATCTCTAAAGAGTTCTGGGCGGTCCTGGCTGCCAGACTGGCCTTCGTCATCGTCTTCCAGGTGAGACGAGGAGTCCCTTTATAGTTTAAAAGACTGCATATGCCGAAAAGGATTAGGGATGTTTATTATGGGCCTATGTTCCTCCAGGAATGAAAAGGGTTAAACATAAGCAAACAGCTGCAGTTCTATTGTACAGTTCATCTGTCATGCCAGACTTCAGCTAATTTGCAATATTCGAGACACACTCGTTTGGCTCTCCGAGATACTGTATGTTTACTGTTTCTTGCTTGTTCACCATGCTGTCGCTCACTTCCCTGTGTTGGTGTTTGTTCGTGTTTGTGTGTGTGTGTGTGCGTGTGTGTGCGTGTGCATGTGCATGTGTGCGTGCCTGATTCCTGCTGTGTGCGTGCCTGTTTCTCCCTTCCCCGTAGAATGTGGTGATGCTGATGAGTGACATCGTGGACTGGCTGATCCCAGACATCCCTAAAGACATCAGCCTTCAGATCCACAAGGAGAAGATCCTGATGGTGGAGTTGTTCATGAAGGAGGAACAGGGCAAGATTCAGTTCATAGACAGCATGATGCCTTGTGGTGGCAAGGAGAAGCGCAACAACCATGCCCCTATAGCCCGCTCACGCTCCATCCCACACACACACAGTCACACACACGCCAACAACTTCTAGCAGCTACTGTAAGGTGTAGCCTAGCTAGCCAGGCAACGGGTTACTACTGTCTGTATCCTTTTCCTTGTCCAGACATTCCATAGAAAGGGAGAGGTGCTCCCTACAAGATGTTGTTGAGACCCAATGAGGAGAAACAGAAACTGTTCCAGTTCTCAATGCCTATCTGTCAAACCTCTCAGTGAATAACTAGCTAACTAGCTAACTGCCAACTAGTGGGGTCATGGGCTTAGATGTCGCAAATATGCCATTTAGCTAATGCTTTTATCCAAAGCGACTTACAGTAGTGCAAATTATAGCGGACCATGTTCAATGAGAGAAAAAAGTATTTAAAAAAAAAAATAATCCTTTGCATAATGCTGTCAAGAAAATGTATGTTGTAACATGCTTTACAGTGCTGTATGTCTGGCATACAAGGTATTTCTATGTTTGCCTCTTTTTAAAAGGATGTAGATGATACGTTATCCTTTACTGTTATGACTCAACCATGTTCATGGTGCAAACAATCACTCTCGGAATACACTACATGTTTTATTCATGCTTTGTTCTCAAAATTAATATTTTTTATTTACATATTTTATTGATTATATTTTCATCGATTAAACATTTAAAAAGTAATTGGATATTATGAAATGTATGTGTGTAGAGCAAATAATATAATCTTATTCTTAAATGGGTGACATGTTTTTTATGTCTTTGATACAAAGATCTCAAATGGTATTAGCTACCAAGCTCATTATTAGTTAACAAGCTGACAGTTGTGGGCTGTTTGTGGGCTCCCATGCTACCATAGAGTTAAAGATGTTATTACATGGACTGTATTATAGCATAAGAGTCAAAAGGCACTGTTTAACAGATACTTCTAAACATAGTAAAATAGGTTGAATGACTTTACTTCAGAACATAATAAACTCAGCAGTGTTACAAATATCCCCTGTTATAAAATGCACAGTTCAGGCCAGTCTATCCCTGCCATAATACAGACTGATCCTCTATGGCTTCTTTTCTGCTTCAAAGTCAGGCAGGATATTATTTTTGGAACTTTTAAACTGTACTTAAAACTGTATATTGTTTACACTTACTTCTGTCTACTGGATATACTAAGAAATATAATATTTCTCGTTCTTTACTTGCCGTTCTTCAGAAGACAAGGACACTTTGATCCTTTTATATGTCAAACTAATGTATTCATACAAAAGTGAACATCATTTCATAGCAGCATATTTTACTGTATTGATACCGACTATGTTGTAAATGTTTAGGAGATCTGCCTATTCTTTTTTGATGTGACGTTGAATAAATAATGCATTAAATTGAATGTAAACAATAAATATATGTTGCTGTGGGTATTGAGTGACTTTGTTTTCTTAGGGAAGGAAGAGCAACATACACGGAACAGGATTGTGGCCTTTGCAGTAACTTAGAATTTTAAAATAGAGTATCAAATTCAATAGAATCTCTTAGAAACTTTTTTTTTTTTTACAATCAGATATTATTGTTACCTTCAGTGTTTAGTACAATGAAATGTTAATGTGAAACATGAATTCAACATTGAAAGGTCTACAATAGAATTTCAAATTTCAAAATAACGTTGTACCCATAACAGTGTTTACCAAGTCATATAACTTCCTATAACTCCCTATCCTTCCTATCCTTACCTTGCAGTGATCTGGAAGCGGTGTTATTTGAGATAGGCCAGACCTGACCCAGGACAGGACAGACGCTTTAAACTTTAGGAGATGGAACTAACTCAGACAAAGCACTTCATGATAATAAAGGGAAATGTACCATCTCTGCTTGACAACACAACATCCTCTCCTTTAATAGCACTTATGACATTTTTTTAAGACGGGACAAAAGTAGCTAATTTTACTGGAAATCATGCCTAAGATTTTTTTAAATGAACCCTGAAGGTTTTATTTTTACAATGTGAACACATTCATCTTTTTTATTTAGTCTATATAGATCTGTGTATATAGTTTGAGAGGAAAATACCACATTTCCACTGAAGTAAAACAAACTCATGGAATTCTGGATCTTGCCCAGAATTATAATTTTTTCAATCACTAGCTAGGTTTCAATCCAGTCGGCAACAGATTTTCATTCAAATATTCTACAATCTGCATTAAGAAAAAATTTGCATTTTCGCACAAGTGGTCTTTCCACCAAACTGACTTGTTGCAAAAACAAAATATACTTTTTCCGCTTACGCATTGGAATAAATGTGTTTCCATCGCATTTTCAACTCTATCGATAGTTTTGTCACAAAAACTGTTGCGTTACATAGCAAATGTGCCTACTCTGGTCTTCACACGTGCGCTGTAGCCAAACAGCTCACAGATACAGTACAGTTAGGCTCTGCGGGTTGGTTAGTCTACATGATGAGATTATTGCTAAGAGCGGCAGTCAAGCATCTATCATCATGTCACCAGAATAAGACCCTCGAAATGTATTGGAAAGGAGTATTAAGCTTATCCCATGTACTTTCACCAAAATCAAATCAAATGTATTTATAAATTCCTTCTTACATCAGCTGATATCTCAAAGTGCTGTACAGAAACCCAGCCTAAAACTCCAAACAGCAAGCAATGCTGCTGTAGAAGCACGGTGGCTAGGAAAAACACCCTAGAAAGGCCAGAACCTAGGAAGAAACCGAGAGAGGAACAAGGCTATGAGGGGTGGCCAGTCCTCTTCTGGCTGTGCCGGGTGGAGATTATAACAGAACATGGCCAAGATGTTCAAATGTTCATAGATGACCAACAGGGTCAAATAATAATACCAGCCTGTGAAGTTCATCATAATTAATTTAATCTGTAGCATTATAAACTGCATGGTTTCTCAAGTCATAGTGGGAGGACCACACACCATGTCATCGCATGACTCCAAGTTTTCTTCGATATGATGGTTATTATATCAATATTTGCACCGAAAGGTGTTTCCACCACCATTTCTCGCATAATTAATTTTAGCGACACAAAAAGATCCCATCATGTCGAACAAAAAATGATCTGTCTGCATTTATAACATCGTAGCTGAAATTTCCTGTTTCCATCACAGCTGTCTTGGTATGACTTTACTCTCATGAAAACTGTGGATGGAAACGTGGTTATTAATACTATTTTAGCTCCAAAATATTAAGGCTAACATACCACCATCATGTGGTATGTTAGTGTGGCTCTTCTGTCTCACCTGTTCTCAGGTCAGTATTAGTAGTGGTGTAATGATGTCTGGAAAAGTGGGGATACTGAAGTTTTGCCAAACATTTCCCAAAGGAAAGGCGCCCTGTGTGAAAAATTCTATGAGAAACAATGACAAACACTATGAATGACCTAAAATGATAAATCCCTTATTGGTCCTTCACAGTCAGACCAACCCAAGCTGAACTGTACAAGTAGGCTACCAGTAGGCCTACTATTGAAACAGATAAATGAGTCAGAAAGTGAGTCAGAAATTCACAAGCTACTTTGTAGCTAGTTAACATTAAATTGAGAAGGTTTTTGGGCAAGCCTTTCCATTGACCTTTATTTATACAGGTTTTTCTCATTGAGATAAAATCTATTTTTCAAGAGAGGCCTGGTTTGATTACCATCTCCTTATTTTCCCTGTTCATTAATTGTTTGAAATTTGAAAATTCCTTACACAGGAATTAATTGATGTGGGGTATGCCTCCACACTACTTTCATATTGTGAGGCATGTCTTATCTTATTTCAAAGTAGCCTGTAGCCGAAATCCCACCGGAGAAACATGGAGGCAATTATTTTCTAAAGACTTCCTCGTATGCGTTCTGCGTTATTTAATTGTTTAGCAGCCAAAGGTATTATCCTAGTTATACTAGCAACCCATGATAGTTGTTGCACCTTTAGATCTCCCCTCTTTCTAAATTGCATTTTGGAACATTCCCACATAGGTGCACACTGCTGCGCCTAAAATGTGAAGAAATAATAGTTTATCAACATTTTAAGCTAAACATTCTCATCTGTTCCATCAGCCTTATTCATTGATGTGGCGTATACCTCCACACTACTTTGATGCGCATCATGGGGATGAAGAAGAGTCACAATGCAAATACTGTACCCTGTATATATCTCTGTATTCTCTATAGCCACTAGATGGTAGCAGTGATTGGTGTACTGTATTTGTATTTTGTTTATGTTTAAAAAAATCTTTGTTTAACTATATGGCTATGTGTTGGAATCTGAGGCATGGTTTCGCATACCCCCCCCCCCCATCTTTATTCTGACGAAGGGTACTGCTATGGGATCCTATGGCTCCAAACTATGTTCATTTGTATGTGGGTTACATGGAGAAACAGTCAATTCTCAATCCTCTCAAAAATGTTTTTGTGCCCAACATTACTATTTTGAAATTGTACTTTGATTCTATATTTTTTTCTTCTGGAGGGACAACGCAAAACAGCTCCAGGCGTTCCATGCTTTTCTAAACTCTTGTTCTGAGCACCTAAGATTTGCTATGCAGTCTGACACATGTCAAAACAGTTTCATTGATCTTATTCAAATCTGTTTCATAGATTTTCTAATTTTGTGTAAGGATAATATTCTAATGTTCTATTTATCTTTACAGGAAACCTATTGATTGTTTTTTGAGGGCATAAAGTTGTCACCCGTTTGCCTTGAAAAACAGTTTGCCCTACAGCCAATTCTGTAGATTCACAATAATTAGCAAAAAACAATCAAGATTTTGATAGAAACATGTCTGAGATGGGGTAAAAAAAAGTAAATAAAATGATGACAGTGTCTGTAATGTGTTTTCGGACTGTCCCTTGGTCGTATTCTCGTGGGGCATACATTTTCAGAAAGCAAGCATATAATATGTAACAGGGTGAGTACCATGAATACTGCTGCAGCTATTGCTTTCATTCATTTATTATCAGGGACTGGTTTAGACCTGGGGTACTAGGTGAGTGCAATTAACTACCAAGTATAGAAAATTAAAGCGTTGTGGGCCTCCAGGACCATTACTGAATAGCCCTACTTTACTGTGTACACTATATCAATATCTAACACTTAGCATCTTAATCCTCCTCAACTATTTTCAGTTCTTTGAAACCTGATGATGATGTATGTGACTAACTCTGTCCTTCGCATGGGGCCCCTGGCTGTATTGAGTCCGTTTGAGCAAACGTATTTCCACCAACAAATTGAGTCAGATATATAAATATATGCACCAGGAGGAGGGAGAGGCTGATTCTCCCAGACACGGGCTGCGTCACGGAGGGGTGAAAAGCAACGGCAGGTCCTCACATCTCCCTGGGACTTCCAGGCTGAGGCTGACATGGGAGGCCTGGTCCTCCTGAGCGTGTCAACAGCATCAGAATGGGAACTTTGCTATGACATCAAACACATCAGGCCTTCACTGTAAGGTCCAGTGCAGTCAAAATCTTGATTTCCTATGTTTTATATATATTTCCACACTATATGGTTGGAATTATACTGTGAAATTGTGAAAATTATGATAATGCCCTTTTAGTGTAAGAGATGTTTGAAAAGCGCCTGGAATTTCAGCCTGTTTTGGTGGGATGGAGTTTTGGCCTTCCTGGTGACATCGTCAGACGGTAAATTAGTTAATAGACCAATAAGAGACTTACAAACCTCTCTGCCAATGACAGCATGTTTTTAGTTTCCCCTTTCCCACTGTTTTATATTTTGTACCATTTTAAATGAAAACAACCACAGTAGCTAGGTGTCACGCCCTGGTCTAAGTATTTTGTGTTTTTCTTCATGTATTGGGTCAGGCCAGGGTGTGGCATGGGGTTTTGTATTGTGGTGTGTTTTGTCTTGGGGTTTTGATGTGTATGTATTTGGGATTGTAGCTAGTGGGGTTATCTAGCAAAGTCTATGGCTGTCTGGAGTGGTTCTCAATCAGAGGCAGGTGTTTATCGTTGTCTCTGATTGGGAACCATATTTAGGCAGCCATATTCTTTGAGTTTGTCGTGGGTGATTGTCCTTAGTGTCCTCTATGTTAGTTTGCACCAGTATAGGCTGTTTCGGTTTTCGTTACATTCTTTGTTTTGTAGTGTTTGTGTGTATTCGTGTTGTACGTTGTTCATTAAACATGGATCGCAATCTACATGCTGCAGTTTGGTCCGACTCTCCTTCACACCTAGAAAACCGTAACAGAATCACCCACCACCAACGGACCAAGCAGCGTGTTAACAGGCAGGAGCCACAGGAGAGGCAACAGAGGCAGCAGCAGCAGGAGCAGCAGCAGCTGCAGTGGGAGAGGTTGCACCACCTGGAGAAATGGACATGGGAGGAGGAACTGGACGGTAAAGGACCCTGGGCTCAGCCTGGAGAATATCGCCGCCCCAAGGAAGAACTGGAGGCGACGAAAGCGGAGAGGGGCTGGTATGAGGAGGCAGCACGGCGACGCGGATGGAAGCCTGAGAGTCAGCCCCAAAAATTTATTGGGGGGGGGCTCACAGGGAGTATGGCTATGCCAGGTAGGAGACCTGCGCAAACTCCCTGTGCTTACCGGGGGGCTAGAGAGACCGGGCAGGCACCGTGTTATGCTGTGGAGCGCACGGCGTCCCCAGTGCGGGTGCACAGCCCGGTGCGGTATATTCCAGCTCCGCGTATCAGCCGGGCTAGATTGAGCGTCGAGCCAAATGCCTTGCGCTCGGTGTCTCCGGTTCGCCTGCATAGCCCAGTGCGGGCTATTCCACCTCGCCACACTGGCAGGGCGACCGAGAGCATTCAACCAGGTAAGGTTGGACGGGCTCGGTGCTCAAGAGCTCCAGTGCGCCAGCACGGCCCGGTCTATCCGTCACCACCTCCACGCACCAGCCCTCCGGTGGCAGCCCCCCGCACCAGGCTGTCTCTCCAGCCCATCCTTACGGGGGCGCCCTCCTCTCCAGCGCTGCCAGAGCCTTTCTCCTCTACAGCGCTGCTGGAGTCTCCCGCCTGTTCAGCGCAGCCAAAGCTGCCAGCCTGCATGGAGCAGCCAGAGCTGTCAGTCTGCATGGAGCAGCCAGAGCTGTCAGTCTGCATGGAGCAGCCAGAGCTGTCAGTCTGCATGGAGCAGCCAGAGCTGTCAGTCTGCATGGAGCAGCCAGAGATGTCAGTCTGCATGGAGCAGCCAGAGCTGTCAGTCTGCATGGAGCAGCCAGAGCTGTCAGTCTGCATGGAGCAGCCAGAGCTGTCAGTCTGCATGGAGCAGCCAGAGATGTCAGTCTGCATGGAGCAGCCAGAGCTGTCAGTCTGCAAGGAGCTGCCAGTCTGTAAGGAGCTGCCAGTCTGTAAGGAGCTGCCAGTCTGTAAGGAGCTGCCAGTCTGTAAGGAGCTTCCAGTCTGCAAGGAGCTGCCAGTCTGCACGGAGCCGCCAGAGCTGCCAGTCTGTAAGAAGCCGCCAGAGCTGTCAGCCTACATGGAGCAGCCAGAGCCGCCAGTCAGCATGGAGCAGCCAGATCTTTCAGTCTGCCAGGATCCGCCAGTCAGCCAGACTCTTCCAGATCTGCCAGTCAGCCAGACTCTTCCAGATCCGCCAGTCAGCCAGACTCTTCCAGATCCGCCAGTCAGCCAGACTCTTCCAGATCTGCCAGTCAGCCAGACTCTTCCAGATCTGCCAGTCAGCCAGACTCTTCCAGATCTGCCAGTCAGCCAGACGCTTCCAGATCTGTCAGCCAGACGCTTCCAGATCTGCCAGTCAGCCAGACGCTTCCAGATCTGCCAGTCAGCCAGACGCTTCCAGATCTGCCAGTCAGCCAGACGCTTCCAGATCTGCCAGTCAGCCAGACGCTTCCAGATCTGCCAGTCAGCCAGACGCTTCCAGATCTGCCAGTCAACCAGACGCTTCCAGATCTGCCAGTCAACCAGACGCTTCCAGATCTGCCAGTCAACCAGACGCTTCCAGATCTGCCAGTCAACCAGACGCTTCCAGATCTGCCAGTCAACCAGACGCTTCCAGATCTGCCAGTCGGCCGGGATCCACCAGTCAGCCAGGATCCACCAGCCAGCCAGGATCTGGTAGATCTACCTGCCTGAGCTTCCTCTCACTCCCGAGCTTCCTCTCACTCCCGAGCTTCCTCTCACTCCCGAGCTTCCTCTCACTCCCGAGCTTCCCCTCACTCCCGAGCAGTCCATCAGTCCCGATCTGCTCCTCAGTCCAGTGGGGTTCTGGGTGAGGACTACTAGGCCATGGTCGGCGGCGAGGGTGGACTATCCAGGGACGCGAGGAAAGGGGACTAAGACATTGACTGAGTGGGTTCCACGTCCCGTGCCGGAGCCGCCACCATGGACAGACGCCCACCCGGACCCTCCCTATTGTTTTTGAGGTGCATTCGGGAGTCCGCACCTTAGGGGGGGGGGGGGGTTCTGTCACGCCCTGGTCTAAGTATTTTGTGTTTTTCTTCATGTATTGGGTCAGCCCAGGGTGTGGCATGGGGTTTTGTATTGTGGTGTGTTTTGTCTTGGGGTTTTGATGTGTATGTATTGGGATTGTAGCTAGTGGGGTTATCTAGCAAAGTCTATGGCTGTCTGGAGTGGTTCTCAATCAGAGGCAGGTGTTTATCGTTGTCTCTGATTGGGAACCTTAGGTGATTGTCCTTAGTGTCCTCTGTTAGTTTGCACCAGTATAGGCTGTTTCGGTTTTCGTTACGTTCTTTGTTTTGTAGTGTTTGTGTATTCGTGTTGTACGTTGTTCATTAAACATGGATCGCAATCTACACACTGCAGTTTGGTCCGACTCTCCTTCACACCTAGAAAACCGTAACACTAGGTTTCCATCTAATTCGCAACAGATTTTTACGTGAATTTTCTATAATCTGAATAAAGAAGATATGCAAACTTTCCCACTAGTGGTGTGTTTCTGTCACGCCCTGACCATAGAGCCTTTTTATTATTATGTTGGCCAAGTATGGTTCCCGATCAGAGGCAGCTGTTTATCTTTGTCTCTGATTGGGGATCATATTTAGGCAGCCATTTCCCCACTGTTTTGTGGGATCGTGTTTTTGTGTAGTTGCATGTGAGCACTCCAGAACGGCACGTTTCGTTTAATCTTTATTGTTTGCAGTTCTCTTAAAATAAAATATGTTGAACCCAGATCACGCTGCACGTTGGTCCGAGTTTACGACGATAGTGACAGTTTCCACCAAATGGACTTGTTGCTGATACAAATCTGTGAGTGACGAAATAATGCACACCAAATTGCCTTTTTTGATTTGGAGATAAAAACTGCTGCATTGGAACTTTAATAACTGACTAAATAAAGGTTAAATAAATCAAATAAAGAGAAGGACAGACACCAGCAGGGGAAGAACCTACTGACACAGATGCTGTCCTAACATGGACACCGTAGACAAGGCTCTGAACCTGTCCTAACATGGACACCGTAGACAAGGCTCTGAACCTGTCCTAACATGGACACCGTAGACAAGGCTCTGAGACTGTCCTAACATGGACACCGTAGACAAGGCTCTGAACCTGTCCTAACATGGACACCGTAGACAAGGCTCTGAGACTGTCCTAACATGGACACCGTAGACAAGGCTCTGAACCTGTCCTAACATGGACACCGTAGACAAGGCTCTGAGACTGTCCTAACATGGACACCGTAGACAAGGCTCTGAGACTGTCCTAACATGGACACCGTAGACAAGGCTCTGAGACTGTCCTAACATGGACACCGTAGACAAGGCTCTGAGACTGTCCTAACATGGACACCGTAGACAAGGCTCTGAGACTGTCCTAACATGGACACCGTAGACAAGGCTCTGAGACTGTCCTAACATGGACACTGTAGACAAGGCTCTGAGACTGTCTTAACATGGACACCGTAGACAAGGCTCTGAGACTGTCCTAACATGGACACCGTAGACAAGGCTCTGAGACTGTCCTAACATGGACACCGTAGACAAGGCTCTGAGACTGTCCTAACATGGACACCGTAGACAAGGCTCTGAGACTGTCCTAACATGGACACCGTAGACAAGGCTCTGAGACTGTCCTAACATGGACACCGTAGACAAGGCTCTGAGACTGTCCTAACATGGACACCGTAGACAAGGCTCTGAGACTGTCCTAACATGGACACCGTAGACAAGGCTCTGAGACTGAGACTGTCCTAATATGGACACCTTAGAAACGATTTTGAAACTGAGGATGTCCTAATATGGACACCGTAGGTTGATGATGAACGCTGCTAGGGCTTTCGAACGCTTTCACCCTACAGACTCGCATCACACCAAGGTAACCTAGCCACTGGTCTTACCTAATAGGTCATCATTTTGTACCCACTGACTAACCATCTGCATATTAATAATAATAACTAATTGAACTTTTATAGATCCTTCATTACCATCTCAAAGCGCTTTAAGCCAGGAGAAAAAATCATGCAAATGTTAAAATCAAAAACAAATAGTTCAATAACAGGACATGTTAGGTTTGATAAAAATTCTAGAAATTAAGTAAAAGATCAAATTGATCAACTGCAGATATTTTAACGAATGTGATGGTCATAATGCATTTTTAAAAATACTTGAATATTTGTTTGCATGAATGCACATGCCACTGAAATATGAACATACTGTAATTAGCTTGTCTTAGTACAGGGGGAGAAACATTATGTACTATCACCTAAAACGTACTTCTCTTCATTCACTCTACATTTGCTTGTACACACGCACTTACAGAAGTGTTGACACAGTAGACAGAGTATCTGGGCACATTGGGCCCATGTTCAGAGCACACGGATGATGACTAACGCATTGATGAGTCACTTTTCTCACAACATAGATTTACGTTATCCTCTCCTCACATAGTACGTACACCATGGCAGCACAGCCACCGTCAGCCACCCCTGGTGCACTGACCTGTACAAAATGGTGGCAGACCAGAGCGTCTTGGCCAACCGACCAGTCCTAATGCCAGAGTGGACATGGAGCGCCCTGAGGCTCTCTGTATCCCACTGAGGTCACTTCCTCCCTGGCTGACTCCAGTGTAGCGCTGCAGCCTCAGCTGCCCAGGGTTTCAGACATGATTTCAAAAGTAGTATTTGTATTCTTTCAAATACATTTGAGTGTTTTGTTAAACCTCTCCAGGAGCCAGATTGAACATTTGGGACTATTCCATTGGTTCAATTGTGTCAAGCAAGCTAAATGAATCGCAACTGAAGGGTTTGAAAGAAAACAAATACTATTGAACCAAGGTCTGAAGGGTTCACTCCCCTTTCACAGTGTATCTTTCCCCCAGGTGATACCAGCTCATACTGAGACAGGGCTAAAGGTGTTCAAATGATTCATTGCTGACATTTCAAAAATATCAGTGACCAAATTGATGTGCCGTAACATTCTCATCAGACTGATTTCAAATGATGTTTGACGTCATGCGATTTGTGACGCTTGCGCTCGTCCAACCAGCACATTCTGTATAATTACACTTTGTAAAAGTACTACACATTGCATGGAAACGACTGCAGTGAAAGATAAGGTGCCACAACGCCAGGTTGTCATTGTAAATAAGAACTTAACTGACTTGCCTGGCTAAATAAAGTTTAAATAAATAAATAAAATGAATTTAGGTCCACTTTAAGACACATACAGCCAATGGCTCATGACTCATAAGCGCTCCATCTTTAGACTGCATTGACCAATTACATTACATGAGGGAATGTGTTAGAATAACATTCTTCACTAGACTGACGTAAATAACATCACAAACTGCATAAAGACTTCAAACTAATATAAAACTTGACATTCTAAGGTTCTCTGCTTTTTCCGATGTGGAATATGGACCCTGTCTTCAGTTTCATATGTAGCGTTTTACAGTCACATGTTTCTGTTTCATAAACCACATAGAGAGAACTTCATAATGGTGTAACAAAGGGATTTCTCTTGTATATCAGTAGTCCTCAGGACATGAGGGAAGTAGGAACGAAACATAGTGAGGCAATCAAAACTTCCACACTAGATGGCATTGTTTTTACTTAAAGGCAGGTATGCACACCGCCGATATGAATAGACTAGGAGAGAAAGAGAACCGCTGTACATCAGGAGAACAGACTGCCTAGAGTGTAGCCTGTGTGCTGTCAGTGTGCAAGGCACTTAACCCTAGGTGTTCCTGTAAGTTGCTCTGTATAAGAGCGTGTGCTAAATTACTAAAACGTAAACTTAACTGAGGCAACAGACAAAAGAACCCAGTCATCAACATAGGATGATTAATAAGCAATAATGCCCGAGGGGGTATGGAATATATACCACGACTAAGGGCTGTTCTTACGCACGATGCAACGCAGAGTGCCTGGATACAGCCCTTAGCTGTGGAATATTGGCCATATACCACAAACCCCCGAGGTGCCTTTTTGCTATTATAAACAGGTTAATAATGTAATTAAAGCAGTAAAAATAAAGGTTTTGTTATACCCATGCTATACGGTCTGATATAACACAGCTTTCAGCCAATCAGCATTCAGGGCTCGAACTACCCAGTTTATAATTTAGAAAAATCTGTATTCATTCCCAGAGTGAGAAGTGAGTGGCTACATAAAGGGGTGTTCAGTCCAAAACAAAATAGGCCTTTAAGTCGTTAATGCTAGTCCCACAATAAAAGATCATGACAAATAGTCAACAAGAAAGGGCTATAATTGTCCAGCTAATATAAGGGCACAAGGCAAGACCCAAATGCTGACACAGGAGGCAGATGGTTCAGCTCTAATATTTATTATAACAAAAGGAGTAAGCAAAAGGCAGGTTGGGGACAGGCGAGAGTTCATAAACCAGGTCAGTGTCCAAACAGTACCAGGCGATAGGCAGGCTCAAGGTCAGGACAGGCAGGGCTTCAGTAACCAGGTCAGAGTCAAAACAGTACAAGGCGATAGGCATGCTCGAGGTCAGGGGCGGGCAGAGTGGTCAGGCAGGTGGGCTCAGAGTCAGGACAGGCAAGGGTCAAAACCAGGAGGGCGAGAAAAAAAGAGACTGGGAAGAGCAAGAGCTGAGACACAAAATCGCTGGTTGACTTGACAAACTGGCACAGAGAGACAGAAAACACAGAGATAAATACACCAGGGATAATAAGCAACACCTGGAGGGGGTGGAGACAAGCACAAGGACAGGTGAAACCAGGGAGTAGGGCTGGGCCTGGAGACAGAAGACAAAGGGCTGTGAGACACAGGCTTAATCCTAGACACATGGAAAGTAGGGTGATACGGAGGGTACGGGGTAACAAGAGACGGACAGCAGTGGAACTAAGGACTCTAGAGACGGGAAAAGGACCAATGAAGATGGGGGAGAACGGTTTGTGGGACTCCACCTGAAGGGACAGGTCCCATGTGGAAAGCCATACCCTCTGCCCAATGCAGTAGCGGGGAGTTGGAGTCCGACGGCGATCCGCTTGTTGACGATACCTGGAGTTTGTCTTGAGAAGTGTCTTGTCTCCACGAAGAAAAACCCTGCGCCGGCAGGAGATGTAGACAGACAGATACCTTCAGTAGCCAGAGAATCTTCAATGTATTCCTCCATGGCCTTGGTCTCCGGGTTGGATAGAGAATATAGCCGACCACGAGGTGGTATAGTGCCGGGGAGGAGATCAATGGCACAATAATAAAGACGGTGCAGGGGAAGAGAAGTAGGCCGTGCCTTACTGAAGACCTTCAGGAGGTCATGGTACTTAGTGGGAACAGCAGAGACGTCCGAGGCTTTGCTTACCCCTTGAAGACAGTGGGAATGAAAAAACGGGTTCCAACCCAGGATGGAGCTCGTGGTCCAGTCAATAACAGGATTGTGTTTTTGGAGCCAAGAAAATCCCAGAACAGGAACATGGGGTGAATCGATGAGGGGGAACTGTATGGTCTCACTGTGGTTTCGTGAAACCTGTATCTGAACGGGCACTGTGCTATGGGTGACTCTTCCAATTGAGCGGCCGTCCAGTGCCCTTGCATCCATAAGGACAGAGAGAGGTTAATGGGAATACCTCATTCAGAAACCATGGTAGCATCCATAAAACCTTTATCAGCCCCAGAATTAATGAGCACTCGGAGAGACAGACTGGTCTCCCCACAGCAGAATCACAAAAAGGTGTACGGTGATGGGAATTTATCTGCATTGTAGTCTGCCACACTATGGGAGTTCTGTCGTATCTGCAGTAGTTTGAGCAGCCTCCCTCCCGGGCACCGGAGAATCGAAAACCTTCCTCACCTCTGCCATAAATTCCTCCAAGCTATGACACAAAGTGGATTGCTGCTCCCACACATCTGTTGCCAAGGAGAGCGCCCTTTCGGACACTAGACCCTTTGCTTTGAGACTCGAAATTGAGCTCAGGTGCATCCTGTTTCCTTTGATCATCCTTGAGATGTTTGTACAACTTGATTGGATTCCACCTGTGGTAAATGTAATTGATTGGACATGATTTGGAAAGGCACACACTTGTCTATATAAAGTCCCACAGTTGAGAGTGCATGTCAGAGCAAAAACCAAGCCTATGAGGTTGAAGGAATAGCGCTCTAAGACAAGATTGTGTCGAAGCACAGATCTGGGGAATTGTACCAAAAGAAATCTGCAGCATTGAAGGTCCCCAAGAACACAGTGGCCTCCATCATTCTTAAATTGAAGAATTTTGGAACTACCAACACTCTTTCTAGAGCTGGCCACCCGGCCAAACTGAGCAATCTGGGGAGAAGGGCCTTGGTCAGGGAGGTGACCAAGAACCCGATGGTCACTCTGACAGAGCTCCAAATTTCCTCTGTGGAGATGGGAGAACCTTCCAGAAGGAAAACCATTTCTGCAGCACTTCACCAATCAGGCAGACAGAGGCCACTCCTCAATAAAAGGCACATGGCAGCTCGCTTGGAGTTTGCCAAAGGCACCCAAAGGACTCAAGATTCTCTGGTCTGATGAAACCAAGATTGAACTCTTTGGCCTGAATGCCAAGCATCACGTATGGAGAAAACCTGGCACCATCCCTACGGTGAAGCTTGGTGGTGGCAGCATGATGCTGTAGCATTTTTGTCAGTGGCAGGGACTGGGAGACTAGTCAGGATTGAGGGAAGGTGAATGGAGCAAAGTACAGAGAGATCCTTGATGGAAACCTGCTCCAGAGTGCTCTGGACCTCCGACTGGGGCAAAGATTCACCTTCCAACAGGACAACAACACTAAGCACACAGCCAAGACAGTGCAGGAGTGCCTTCGGAACAAGTCTTTGAATGTCCTTGAGTGGCCCAGCCAGAGCCTGGACTTGAACCCTGATCAAGCATGTCTGGAGAGACCTGAAAATAGCTGTTCAGCGACACTCCCCCATCCAACCTGACAGAGCTTGAGAGGATTTGCAGAGAAGAATGAGGGAAACTCCCCAAACACAGGTGTGCCAAGCTTGTAGCTCCACACCCAAGAAGACCTGAGGCTGTAATCACTGCCTAAGGTGCTTCAACAAAGTACTGAGTAAAGGGTCTGAATAATTATCTAAATGTGATATTTCATTTTTGAATTTTTTTATACATTTGCAACAACTTCTAAGAACCTATTTTTGCTTTGTCATTGTGTGGTATTGTGTGTAGATTGATGAGGGGGGTAAAACGATTGAATCTATTTTAGCATAAGGTTGTAACGTAACAAGGTGGAACAAGTCAAGGGCTCTGAATACTTTCCAAATGTACCGTACACTTGAAATGAAATAATATTTTGTCTGAAATAGCCAAATTAATCAATTTGAAAAATCCAAAGTTTAGTATCTTGCTATTAATTAAAAACATATATTTTTAAAGGATAAACTATTTTGAGGATTTTCTTTGTATAGAGAACATTCTACTTAGTTTTTGTTATATTTGGTTGTCCTTTCTGGCTTCATTTGGAGAGGTAACCTTCTATCTTACTTCTTTATCATAAAATGAATGGAAAGGTAAAGGGGATACCTAGTCAGTTGTATAGGGAAAGGGGATACCTAGTCAGTTGTATAGGGAAAGGGGGACACCTAGTCAGTTGTATAGGGAAAGGGGGATACCTAGTCAGTTGTATAGGGAAAGGGGATACCTAGTCAGTTGTATAGGGCAAGGGGATACCTAGTCAGTTGTATAGGGAAAGGGGGATACCTAGTCAGTTGTATAGGGAAAGGGGATACCTAGTCAGTTGTATAGGGAAAGGGGGACACCTAGTCAGTTGTATAGGGAAAGGGGGATACCTAGTCAGTTGTATAGGGAAAGGGGGACACCTAGTCAGTTGCATAGGGAAAGGGGGACACCTAGTCAGTTGTATAGGGAAAGGGGGACACCTAGTCAGTTGTATAGGGAAAGGGGGACACCTAGTCAGTTGTATAGGGAAAGGGGATACCTAGTCAGTTGTATAGGGAAAGGGGATACCTAGTCAGTTGTATAGGGAAAGGGGGATACCTAGTCAGTTGTATAGGGAAAGGGGATACCTAGTCAGTTGTATAGGGAAAGGGGGATACCTAGTCAGTTGTATAGGGAAAGGGGGATACCTAGTCAGTTGTATAGGGAAAGGGGGATACCTAGTCAGTTGTATAGGGAAAGGGGGATACCTAGTCAGTTGTATAGGGAAAGGGGATACCTAGTCAGTTGTATAGGGAAAGGGGGATACCTAGTCAGTTGTATAGGGAAAGGGGGACACCTAGTCAGTTGTATAGGGAAAGGGGGACACCTAGTCAGTTGTATAGGGAAAGGGGATACCTAGTCAGTTGTATAGGGAAAGGGGGATACCTAGTCAGTTGTATAGGGAAAGGGGATACCTAGTCAGTTGTATAGGGAAAGGGGGATACCTAGTCAGTTGTATAGGGAAAGGGGGACACCTAGTCAGTTGTATAGGGAAAGGGGGATACCTAGTCAGTTGCACAACTGAATACATTTAACCGAAATGTGTCTTCTGCATTTAACCCAACCCCTTATCAATGACAGTATTCTGACCTCATAAATCACACATAAAACATGTTTTTAAAGTTGTTATTTTGATGTGTAGAGAGGGCATCAAAGTTACCCTTGAAGTTTTTGGATGTCTATATTTGCAGAATTTCAAAGAGAAACAACCTCACCAACTTGTCTATCAATGTATGAATGTGGCCCTACGTCTCCGTTTGACAACTCTTTACAGACAATGTCTGGGTTTTGCAACACTTACAAAACTACCTCTTGCTCTGACACAGAATGTTAGTAGAATGTTGGCTCTCACATGGTTAACATGACTCTGTGAGTGTGGAATGAGATCAAGATGTGAGAATAAGACAACAGTCTGACTTCAGGACATGGAGGGAAGCCACACTTCCACTCACAGTTCTGGCTCTCCCATTCCCAAAGCCCAGGGCAGGGCAGCATCTGGACAGGGCTACATCAGGACAGGACTTCACCAGGATAGGGCTGCACCAGGACAGGGATTCACAAGGACAGGGCTGCATCAGGGCAGGACTTCACCAGGATAGGGCTTCACCCGGACAGGGCTTCACAAGGCCAGAGCTTCACCATGACAGGGCTTCACCAGGACAGGGCTGCATCAGGGCAGGACTTCACCAGGATAGGGCTTCACCAGGACAGGGCTTCACAAGGCCAGGGCTTCACCAGGACAGGGCTTCACCAGGACAGGGCTGCATCAGGACAACACTATCAGACCTCAATAAAGACCAGACCTTGGTTCAAATACTATAAAAAATCTTTAAAATAACTTCAGTGTTTGCTTGAGTCTACCTGGAGTGGCAGTTGAATTGGGTTTGCAGTTCTAGGACCTTTCTATTGGTTCATTAAGTCAGGCAAGATCAATCAAGCCAAGATAAAGCATTTCAATTATTTCCTATAGTTATTTGAAGTCTGCACTGGAATAAGGATGAAAGGTTTTGCCTACTTTTCCTGTTTACACACAATGCATCAGCTTGACACATATTACAATGTTAATAGATTTACAAAATAAAGAGTGCCTTAGATGTGAATTTTACATCATATAGTCAAACATTTCATTAATGTTTGCCTCTGATGCCCAACTGAATATCTCTATGAAGATATCAAGTACACTATAGATGGTGTTCTTCATAATAACTTTCAATAGCATTGCAGCGATGTCCTTGTTGTGAGGGATTTCAAATGTGTGTATTGTTAGCGTAATGAGTAATAAATAACACCAGTGGATAAACATCTGTCAGTGGATACAGGGAGCCTGGGGCTTCCTGCAAACTCTATCACACACAGACATAAAGAGAGAAAGAGAGGGTTTATCTGCCTCTGAAGATGTGGCTAAGAATCAAAGCAATATCACATTAAGACTGTGCTTACAGGGACGTCTCTGTTTGTCCCCCCTCCCTCCCTCCGTGTCTCTCTCTCCCTCCTTCTCACCCTCCCCCTCCTTCTCACCCCCCTCCCTCCCTCCCTCTGTGTCTCCCTCCCTCCCTCTCTGTCTCCATCTCTGTCTCTGTCTCTGTCTCTGTCTGTCTCTTTCTGTCTCTCTCTCTGTCTCCCTCCCCCCTCTCTGTCACTCTCTCTCTGCCTCCCTCCCTTTGCCTCCCTCTCTCTGCCTCCCTCCTTCCCTCTCCCTTCTTCTCACCCTCTCTCGGTCTCTCTCTGTCTCTCTCTCTGTCTCCCTACCCCCTCTCTGTCTCTCTCTCTCTCACGCTCACTCTGTCTCCATCCCTCCCTCCCTCCCTCTTTCTCTGTCTCTCTCTCTCCCTCTCTCAATAGTAATGACAGACACTGGACAGCAGTTCTACAATATTTGTGATTCTGTTTGTGTTAAAAGGGTTAGCTAAACCAATGTATAAATGTGCCTCGTTTTAGGAATACCTAGAAAGTAGTCTTCCCAAATCCTAAAGCAATCCAATACTTTAGTTTTTATTTTGTTGCTAAGCCACATGTTAGCATGAGAATAATTTAATGCAAATCAATGTAAGTAGGGAAATCACTGTTACACTCCAAATATCAAGTCTAATGTTCAGATTGAATTGAACAGCTGGGGGAATCTCGAGTCATTGAATTGAAACCACACAATAAGTAAGGAGGTCGAACAACAAGTAAGGAGGTCGAACAACAAGTAAAGAGGTCGAAGAGCAAGTAATGAGGTCGAACAACAAGTAATGAGGTTGAAGAGCAAGTAATGAGGTCGAACAACAAGTAATGAGGTCGAACAACAAGTAAGTGGTCGAACAACAAGTAATGAGGTTGAAGAGGAAGTAATGAGGCCGAACAATAAGTAATGAGGTTGAAGAGCAATTAATGAGGTCGAACAACAAGTAATGAGGTCGAACAACAAGTAATGAGGTCAATCAACAAGTAATGAGGTCGAACAACAAATAATGAGGTTGAAGAGCAAGTAATGAGGTCGAACAACAAGTAATGAGGTCGAACAACAAGTAATGAGGTCGAACAACAAGTAATGAGGTCGAACAATAAATAATGAGGTCGAAGATCAACATGATGATAGAGCATAAGCTGCAGTCTGTGAGAATGAAGCAGCATGTTGAACATGGAATCTGACTTCTCAAAAGAGAGCTTTTACATTTGAGTAGTTTAGCAGACACTCTTATCTAGAGCGACTTACAATAGTGAGTACATACATCTTTAGTACTGGTCCCCTCGGGAACCCACAACCCTGCAAGCATCATGCTCTTTAACCCACGTCAGATGCTTCAGAAAAGGTGGATTCATACCATCCAAGACTGCTAGGCCTATTGAGGGACCCTCCTGTCGACTATAATGTTAACTAAACATTGTAAAACTATTCCACTGCATACAAGCTGATATTGCCCTGTTAATGTTCTGTCCTTTAGTGTTGGTTGAGTTTTAAACAGAGCTACATGTTATAGGTCTCTGAGCCCTGGATGATGCAGGCTAGAAAGAGTACTGTCTTTATTATCGTGACAGGAGAGGGCACAGGTCCAACAGACTCCCTACGCTGTTGTTGACATTTTCAAAAGATGACCCGTATTATTCTCTATCATTGGTTTTGTTTGTTTTCGTGGGGGACAAACATTTGTGGAATCAAAGGCAGAGTGAAATAAAACTCAAAATACTTTAAACCACAGAATGGTAGACCTTAGCACACTGTTGCGAAATGTGGTTTCCTTTGAAAGCGAAGCACACTTTATGACATGCGTACTTGTATTCAACCTCCTCTTCAAGCCAAGAGGGGCGTTCTCTCACTCGCAGCTTCTGAAGAGTAGAGACTGTATGAGACGTATTGATCAAATGATGAATAATGTGGCTGTTCTAAACCAAACAGAAACCAACAAAGGTGGCTCACTATTTAGAGTAGACCGAAAGCGCATAGTCTTCGAATACTGTTACAGGCCACCACATTTGTATTATTGAAACGTACAGTCTTTAATAGTCTGTAGTTGTCTGTAGTAGTCTTTAATAGTCTGTAGTTGTCTGTAGTAGTCTTTAATAGTCTGTAGTTGTCTGTAGTAGTCTTTAATAGTCTGTAGTTGTCTGTAGTAGTCTTTAATAGTCTGCAGTTGCCTGTAGTAGTCTGTAGTAGGCTTTAGTAGTCTGTAGTTGTCTGTAGTAGGCTGTAGTAGTCTGGGGTAGGCTGTAGTAGTCTGTAGTTGTCTGTAGTAGGCTGCAGTAGTCTGGAGTAGGCTGTAGTTGTATGTCGTAGTCTGTAGTAGTCTGTAGTAGGCTGTAGTTGTCTGTAGTAGTCTGGTGTAGTCTGGTGTAGGCTGTAGTTGTCTGTAGTAGTCTGGTGTAGGCTGTAGTTGTCTGTAGTAGTCTGTAGTTGTCGGTAGTAGGCTGTAGTTGTCTGTAGTAGGCTGTAGTAGTCTGGTGTAGGCTGTAGTTGTCTAGTAGTCTGGTGTAGTCTGGTGTAGGCTGTAGTAGGCTGTAGTTGTCTGTAGTAGTCTGTAGTAGTCTGGTGTAGCCTGTAGTAGTCTATAGTAGTCTGTAGTAGGCTGTAGTTGTCTGTAGTTGTCTGTAGTAGTCTATAGTTGTCTGTAGTAGGCTGTAGTAGTCTGGTGTAGGCTGTAGTTGTCTGTAGTAGTCTGTAGTAGTCTAGTGTAGGCTGTAGTTGTCTGTAGTAGGCTGTAGTAGTCTGGAGTAGGCTGTAGTAGGCTGTAGTTGTCTGTAGTAGTCTGTAGTAGTCTGGTGTAGCCTGTAGTTGTCTATAGTAGTCTGTAGTAGGCTGTAGTTGTCTGTAGTTGTCTGTAGTAGGCTGTAGTAGTCTGGTGTAGGCTGTAGTTGTCTGTAGTAGTCTGTAGTAGTCTGGTGTAGGCTGTAGTTGTCTGTAGTAGGCTATAGTTGTCTGTAGTAGGCTGTAGTAGTCTGGTGTAGGCTGTAGTTGTCTGTAGTAGTCTGTAGTAGTCTGGTGTAGGCTGTAGTTGTCTGTAGTAGTCTGTAGTAGTCTGGAGTAGGCTGTAGTAGGCTGTAGTTGTCTGTAGTAGTCTGTAGTAGTCTGGTGTAGGCTGTAGTTGTCTGTAGTAGGCTGTAGTAGTCTGGTGTAGGCTGTAGTTGTCTGTAGTAGTCTGTAGTAGTCTGTAGTAGGCTGTAGTTGTCTGTAGTTGTCTGTAGTAGGCTATAGTTGTCTGTAGTAGGCTGTAGTAGTCTGGTGTAGGCTGTAGTTGTCTGTAGTAGTCTGTAGTAGTCTGGTGTAGGCTGTAGTTGTCTGTAGTAGGCTATAGTTGTCTGTAGTAGGCTGTAGTAGTCTGGTGTAGGCTGTAGTTGTCTGTAGTAGTCTGTAGTAGTCTGGTGTAGGCTGTAGTTGTCTGTAGTAGTCTGTAGTAGTCTGGTGTAGGCTGTAGTTGTCTGTAGTAGTCTGTAGTAGTCTGTAGTAGGCTGTAGTCCAGGTAGCCATTTGATTACCTGTTCAGGAGTCTTATGGATTGGGGGTAAAAACTGTTGAGAAGCCTTTTTGTCCTAGACTTGGCACTCCGGTACCGCTTGCCATGCGATAGCAGAGAGAACAGTCTATGACTGGGGTGGCTGGGGTCTTTGACCATTTCTAGGGCCTTCCTCTGACACCGCCTGGTGTAGAGGTCCTGGATGGCAGGCAGCTTAGTCCCAGTGATGTACTGGGCCGTACGCACTACCCTCTGTAGTGCCTTGCGGTCGGAGGCCGAGCAATTGCTGTACCAGACAGTGATGCAGTAGTCTGTAGTAGCCTGTAGTAGTCTGTAGTAGAGTATAGTATTCTGTAGTAGGCTGTAGTAGACTGTAGTAGTCTGTAGTAGTCTGTAGTTGCCTGTAGCAGGCTGTAGTAGTCTGTAGTAGAGTATAGTATTCTGTAGTAGACTGTAGTAGACTGTAGTAGTCTGTAGTAGTCTGTAGTAGTCTGTAGTAGACTGTAGTAGTCTGTAGTAGTCTGTAGTTGCCTGTAGCAGGCTGTAGTAGTCTGTAGTAGAGTATAGTATTCTGTAGTAGGCTGCAGTAGGCTGTAGTTGTCTATAGTAGAGTATAGTATTCTGTAGTAGGCTATAGTAGGCTGTAGTAGACTGTAGTAGTCTGTAGTTGCCTGTAGCAGGCTGTAGTCGTCTGTAGTTGAGTATAGTATTCTGTACTAGGCTGTAGTAGGCTGTAGTAGACTGTAGTAGTCTGTAGTTGCCTGTAGCAGGCTGTAGTCATCTGTAGTAGAGTATAGTATTCTGTAGTAGTCTGTAGCAGGCTGTAGTAGGCTGTAGTAGACTGTAGTAGTCTGTAGTAGGCTGTAGTAGGCTGTAGTTGTCTGTAGTAGTCTGTAGTAGACTGTAGTAGGCTGTAGTTGTCTGTAGTAGTCTGTAGTAGTATGTAGTTGCCTGTAGCAGGCTGTAGTAGTCTGTAGTAGAGTATAGTATTCTGTAGTAGTCTGCAATTAAGCTGTAGTAGTCTGTAGTAGAGTATAGTATTCTGTAGTAGGCTGTAGTTGTCTGTAGTAGTCTGTAGTAGTCTGTAGTAGTATGTAGTTGCCTGTAGCAGGCTGTAGTAGTCTGTAGTAGAGTATAGTATTCTGTAGTAGGCTGCAGTAGGCTGTAGTTGTCTATAGTAGAGTATAGTATTCTGTAGTAGGCTATAGTAGGCTGTAGTAGACTGTAGTAGTCTGTAGTTGCCTGTAGCAGGCTGTAGTCGTCTGTAGTTGAGTATAGTATTCTGTACTAGGCTGTAGTAGGCTGTAGTAGACTGTAGTAGTCTGTAGTTGCCTGTAGCAGGCTGTAGTCATCTGTAGTAGAGTATAGTATTCTGTAGTAGTCTGTAGCAGGCTGTAGTAGGCTGTAGTAGACTGTAGTAGTCTGTAGTAGGCTGTAGTAGGCTGTAGTTGTCTGTAGTAGTCTGTAGTAGACTGTAGTAGGCTGTAGTTGTCTGTAGTAGTCTGTAGTAGTATGTAGTTGCCTGTAGCAGGCTGTAGTAGTCTGTAGTAGAGTATAGTATTCTGTAGTAGTCTGCAATTAAGCTGTAGTAGTCTGTAGTAGAGTATAGTATTCTGTAGTAGGCTGTAGTTGTCTGTAGTAGTCTGTAGTAGTCTGTAGTAGAATGTAGTAGGCTGTAGTAGGTTATTTGAGAGAACTATCACAACTCTGTGATTCCTTCATTCAGGTTTGTCTTCTTGAAATCTCCAATGCACGAGAAAATTCATATCATATGTCAGACTGTCATTTGACTGTATGTGTGTTCAGTTAATGTCATATTTACAACTATGATTTACAACTGTAACCTAAGCTTTTGTATTAGACTTCTAAAACTATATTTAGTCCTTATTTCTGACGGTACTGCTATTGTGAAGCATTTCATTATTCCCAGAAGGCGTGTGTCCAGAGTGAAAAAGAAGAGCTTAAATGTTGATGTGATTCCTACTTGGCTGTGGTCTTGTGATCGGAGAACTGATACAAGATCAAGTATTAGCATTTTTTTTCGGGGCTCCCCATTCCCCCGGAAGAGAATGAATATAATACATAACTATCATCAGAATTAAAACATAGAAAAGGCAAGCTATAAAACGCTATAAAAATGATCAGTGAATGTGGTCATCAAGATTGGACAGGTCCAGCGTCAGCAGGATCTCTGCTGTGCTGATAAGTAGAGCCTCTCCATACTTAGGATACCTCCCAAATTGGCATCCTATTCCCTATATTGTGCACTACCTGTACACTACCCTATATTGTGCACTAAAGTAGTGTACTGCGTAGGGAATAGGGTGCCATTTGGGACACACTGTGTCTTTGTGAAGCTGAAGTGGATGATAATGTAGTGTACACCGTACTTAAGCCTGGTTGGTTGGGATTTGAATGAATTAATACTCTCTGAACATCGAGCGATCTTAATTGCATTGAGAATGGAGGGGCTGGGTGCACTGCGTACCAATTAATAGGATGCTCTTCTATGGGGGGCACCGGGTGGGTAGGTACTTTGACACTGTAGGAAGGTGATAGTTATCCCGTATGCATCATGGCTATGCAATGTTTACTGATAAACTCATAATTTTAATTTAACCCCTTTTTCATCATGGCTATGCAATGTTTACTGATAAACTTTTATTTTAATTTAACCCCTTTTTTCTCCCCAATTTCGTGGTATCCAATTGTTTAGTAGCTACTATCTTGTCTCATCACTACAACTCCCATACGGCTCGGGAGAGACGAAGGTTGAAAGTCATGCGTCCTCCGATACACAACCCAACCAAGCCGCACTGCTTCTTAACATCCAAGCCGGAAGCCGCACCAATGTGTCGGAGGAAACACTGTGCACCTGGCAACCTTGGTTAGCGCGCACTGCGCCCGGCCCACCACAGGGGTCGCTGGTGCGCGATGAGACAAGGATTTCCCTACCGGCCAAACCCTCCCTAACCCGGACGACGCTAGGCCAATTGTGCGTCGCCCCACGGACCTCCCGGTCGCGGCCGGTTACGACAGAGCCTGGGCGCGAACCCAGAGTCTCTGGTGGCGCCCTTAACCACTGCGCCACCCGGGAGGCCCCAAGAGACAAATATCAACAATGCCTAATGCCATGTACTGTATGAGCAGCGACACTGAGGACAACCCCCTCCGATTTCAGTCATATTCATATTGGTGATACCAAAGATCCCTCCCAAAGTAATTCATATTGCATACATACAGCATTGTTGTGATTTGTGGGAGAATCTGTTATAATTCTCACTTCCAAAACCATTATAATGTAACACTTTACTTGGATAGTCCGTCTGTAGATGCTCAGTAACATTTCATGTCAACTCTCTTCTAACCCTTGCCCTAACCCTTACCCTTATCCTAAACCTAAACTTAACCATTACCCTAACCCTAATTTGAACCCTTACTGTATTTTAGCAAGCAGTGGCTTATCAACAGATAGTTTGTTGATAGTATGACCATCTGTAGAGCACCTCGAGCATCTATGTCACGTTCTGACCTTTATTTCCTTTGTTTTGTATTTATTTAGTATGGTCAGGGCGTGAGTTGGGTGGGCAGTCTATGTTTGTTTTTCTATCATTTGGGTATTTCTATGTTTCGGCCTAGTATGGTTCTCAATCAGAGGCAGGTGTCATTAGTTGTCTCTGATTGAGAATCATACTTAGGTAGCCTGGGTTTCACTGTGTGTTTGTGGGTGATTGTTCCTGTCTTTGTGTTTTGCACCAGATGGGACTGTTTTAGGTTTTCTCACATTTGTTGTTTTTGTTAGTTATCTCATGTGTAGTTTCTTTATAAATTAAAAGAATATGAATAACCACCACGCTGCGCTTTGGTCCACCTCTCCTTCAGATGAAGAAAACCATTACAGAATCACCCACCCAACTCGGACCAAGCGGCGTGGTAAACAGCAGCGACGACAGCAGCAGCAGCAGCAACAACAGCTGCCAGCATCACAGGACTACACAACTTGGGAGGAGATAGACAGGTGGGCGGTCGACCCAGGGAGAGTGCCGGAGCCCACCTGGGATTCAATGGAGCAGTGCAAGGAGGGTTACAGGAGGATGAGGTTGGCGAAGCCAGCACGGCAGTGCGACAGGTACGAGAGGCAGCCCCAAATTGTTTTGGGGGGGGGGGCAGACGAGGTGTGGTACTAAGCCAGGTAGCAGACCTGAGCTCACTCCTTGTGCTTATGATAAGCAGCGCATTACTGGTCAGGCACCGTGTAATGCGGTTAAGCGCACGGTGTCACCAGTGCGTGTCCATAGCCCGGTGCGCTATAGGGCAGCCCCCCGAAAGTGCCATGCGAGTGTGGGCATTGAGCCAGGGCGTATGGTGCCTGCTCAGCGGGTCTGGTCGCCGGTACGCAGTTTTGGTCCAGGTTATCCTGCGCCGGCTCTGCGTGCTGTGTCTCCGGGGCGCTGGGAGGGTGCAGTGCGTCCTCTGCCTGCGCTCCGCTCGTGCCGGGCAAATGTGGGAGTGGAGCCTAGGGGAGAGGTGCGTGTAGTGAGCACTAGATCTCCCGTGCTTATCCACAGCCCGGTTCAACCTGTGCCTGCACTCTGGAGGGTCCGGGCTAGAGTAGTTGTCCAGCCTGGGGAAGTGGTGCCAAGGTTGCGCACCAGAGCTCCAGTGCTCCCCCACAGCCCGGTCCTTCAGGTGCCTCCTCCTAACACCAAGCCTCCTGAAGGTCTCCCCAGCCTGGTGGTTCCTGTGGCAGCCCCACGCACCAGGCTGTCTCTCCGTCTCCTCCCTGCAGGTGGTCCCGCCTGTCCGGCGCTGCTGCCGGAGCCTCCCGCCTGTCCGGCGCCACTGCCGGAGCCTCCCGCCTGTCCGGCGCCGCTGCCGGAGCCTCCCGCCTGTCCGGCGCCACTGCTGGAGCCTCCCGCCTGTCCGGCGCCGCTGCCAGAGCCTCCCGCCTGTCCGGAGCCTCCCGCCTGTCCGGCGCCACTGCCGGAGCCTCCCGCCTGTCCGGCGCCGCTGCCGGAGCCTCCCGCCTGTCTGGCGCCACTGCCGGAGCCTCCCGCCTGTCCGGCGCCGCTGCCGGAGCCTCCCGCCTGTCCGGAGCCTCCCGCCTGTCCGGCGCCGCTGCCGGAGCCTCCCGCCTGTCCGGCGCCGCTGCCGGAGCCTCCCGCCTGTCCGGCGCCGCTGCCGGAGCCTCCCGCCTGTCCGGAGCCTCCCGCCGGTCCGGAGCCTCCCGCCTGTCCGGCGCCGCTGCCGGAGCCTCCCGCCTGTCCGGCGCCGCTGCCGGAGTCTCCCGCCTGTCCGGCGCTGCGGCCGGAGTCTCCCGCCTGTCCGGCGCTGCTGCCGGAGCCTCCCGCCTGTCCGGCGCCGCTGCCGGAGTCGGAGGCGCCAGAGCCCGTCAGCCCAGAGGCGCCAGAGCCCCTGCCCCTCTGTCCAGAGCTTCTGCCCCTCTGTCCAGAGCTTCTGCCCCTCTGTCCAGAGCTTCTGCCCCTCTGTCCAGAGCTTCTGCCCCTCTGTCCAGAGCTTCTGCCCCTCTGTCCAGAGCTGCCCCTCTGTCCAGTGGGGTCATTGAGAGGGGTGGCCATGGTGAGAAAGCCACGGAGGCGGACAATAAGGCGGACTAAGACAATGGTTAAGTGGGGTCTGCGTCCCGCGCCAGAGCCGCCACCGCGGACAGACGCCCACCCAGACCCTCCCCTATAGGTCAAGGTTTTGAAGCCGGAGTCCGCACCTTTGGGGGGGGTACTGTCACGTTCTGACCTTTATTTCCTTTGTTTTGTATTTATTTAGTATGGTCAGGGCGTGAGTTGGGTGGGCAGTCTATGTTTGTTTTTCTATCATTTGGGTATTTCTATGTTTCGGCCGGTTCTCAATCAGAGGCAGGTGTCATTAGTTGTCTCTGATTGAGAATCATACTTAGGTAGCCTGGGTTTCACTGTGTGTTTGTGGGTGATTGTTCCTGTCTTTGTGTTTTGCACCAGATGGGACTGTTTTAGGTTTTCTCACATTTGTTGTTTTTGTTAGTTATCTCATGTGTAGTTTCTTTATAAATTAAAAGAATATGAATAACCACCACGCTGCGCTTTGGTCCACCTCTCCTTCAGATGAAGAAAACCATTACAATCTACAGATAAACTATACCGACTATCCAAATAAAGTGTGATGTAATGTTCTGAAAATACTGTCGGGATATCAGTATTCGTGTCATCAAATCACTTTCCAGTTGTTCAGAGAGAGAGAGAGGAAACGATGGATGTTCAAAGAGAGTGAGAGAGGAGTCAGCGGATGTTCAGAGAGAGAGAGGAGTCAGTGGATGTTCAGAGAGAGAGAGGAGTCAGTGGATTTTCAGAGAGAGAGAGAGAAGTCAGTGGATTTTGGAGAGAGAGAGAGAGGAGTCAGTGGATTTTTGGAGAGAGAGAGAGAGGAGTCAGTGGATTTTCAAAGAGAGTGAGAGAGGAGTCAGTGGATGTTTGGAGAAAGAGAGGAGTCAGTGGATGTTCAGAGAGAGAGAGAGGAGTCAGTGGATGTTCAGAGTGAGAGAGAGGAGTCAGTGGATTTTCAAAGAGAGAGAGGAGTCAGTGGATTTTCAGAGTGAGAGAGAGATGAGTCAGTGGATGTTCCAAAGAGAGTGAGAGAGGAGTCATTGGATGTTCAGAGTGAGAGAGAGAGGAGTCAGTGGATGTTCAGAGTGAGAGAGATGAGTCAGTGGATGTTCAGAGAGAGAGAGGAGTCAGTGGATGTTCAGAGAGAGAGAGGAGTCAATGGATTTTCAAAGAGAGAGAGAGGAGTCAGTGGATGTTCGGAGAGAAAGAGGAGTCAGTGGATGTTCAGAGAGAGAGAGAGAGGAGTCAGTGGATGTTCAGAGTGAGAGAGAGGAGTCAGTGGATGTTCAGAGAGAGAGAGGAGTCAGTGGATGTTCGGAGAGAGAGAGGAGTCAATGGATTTTCAAAGAGGGAGAGAGAAGAGTCAGTGGATGTTCAGAGAGAGAGAGATGAGTCAGTGGATGTTTGGAGAGAGAGAGTTGTCAGTGGATGTTCAGAGAGAGAGAGAGGAGTCAGTGGATGTTCGGAGAGAGAGAGGAGTCAATGGATGCTGAGAGTGAGAGAGAGGAGTCAGTGGATGTTCAGAGAGAGAGAGGAGTCAGTGGATGTTCAGAGAGAAAGAGGAGTCAATGGATTTTCAAAGGGAGAGAGAGGAGTCAGTGGATGTTTGGAGAAAGAGAGGAGTCAATGGATTTTCAAAGAGGGAGAGAGAGGAGTCAGTGGATGTTCAGAGAGAGAGGAGTCAGTGGATGTTCAGAGAGAGAGAGAGGAGTCAGTGGATGTCAGAGAGAGGAGTCAGTGGATGTTCAGAGAGAGAGAGAGGAGTCAGTGGATGTTCAGAGAGAGGAGTCAGTGAATGTTCAGAGAGAGAGAGAGGCGTCAGTGGATTTTCAAAGAGAGTGAGAGAGGAGTCAGTGGATGTTGAGAGTGAGAGAAAGGAGTCAGTGGATGTTCAGAGTGAGAGAGAGGAGTCAGTGGATTTTCAAAGAGAGAGAGGAGTCAGTGGATTTTCAGAGTGAGAGAGAGATGAGTCAGTGGATGTTCCAAAGAGAGTGAGAGAGGAGTCATTGGATGTTCAGAGTGAGAGAGAGAGGAGTCAGTGGATGTTCAGAGTGAGAGAGAGAGGAGTCAGTGGATGTTCAGAGAGAGAGAGAGGAGTCAGTGGATGTTCAGAGAGAGAGAGATGAGTCAGTGGATGTTTGGAGAGAGAGGAGTCAGTGGATTTTCAGAGAGAGAGAGGAGTCAGTGGATGTTCAGAGAGAGAGAGGGAGGAGTCAGTGTATTTTCAGAGAGAGGAGTCAGTGGATTTTCAGAGTGAGAGAGAGAGGAGTCAGTGGATTTTCATAGAGAGTGAGAGAGGAGTCCGTGGATGTTCAGAGAGAGGAGTCAGCCAACTGGTTGAGGGAAAGCAGAGCATCAATATATCACACTTCCTAAATTACAGATTAGAAAGCATCTGGTTCATCGAACAGCGTTCTGCTTCTCATTTAGAGTCCGTCCTCCCATGTTAATCATCCCTGTATTCTCCCTGTAGCTCCAATCAGCCCAGATCAGTCTGAAGGAGAAGACCAGATGGCTATGATAATTTACCAAATTCAAATTAGACCACTGCCTTTATGTGTGTTGCATGGGTTTATTATTGAGTCGTTAGACTACTATTTTTCAAAGCAGTGGTTTTATTCCAATGAGAAAATATAGGGATATATTTTAGATCATCTTTTTACAGATTTGGATCCTCTCTGTTTTAGACTGAAGTTCATGACTATGTTATAATAGTCACCGCTGGAAAATGGAGGGACTTTATGCAAGATGTATACTAATCATTAGATCCAGGCAGGGTCAAAGGCCAAAGCTCCATAATAAGCTAACAACATTCAACCCTTTAACCCTTGAAGTGTTGTGTTTCCACAGCCTGCCTGCAGCCCATAGTCATCTAGACCCTGTCAAAACCATTTATCTCAGGTGATTTCCTGCTCATAGTGATAATTGCAGCTGTGCCCTGAGGGTGGTAAGTATTTTCAGCTAGCTAATCTGTGAGGTTGGTGATCTATATCAATACGTGTTTATCTCTTGCAATCTGGAACTCATTAAAACTATTAACCCTTAACATAAACATTTAAAATTCTCTTTCAAGAGTAATCATCCATAAAATATATCTGTAAAGGAAAAAAATATTGTTTTTGCCTGTCATCCAGACTGACTGAAAATTACAAAGAATTACGACGACAGTCGTAACCCAACTCAATAACCCAAATGCCCTTCCTTACCTTACAACTCTACAGCCTTATAGCCTTACTGCCTTGTAGCCGTACCACCTTATAGCCTTACTGCCTTGTAGCCGTACCACCTTATAGCCTTACTGCCTTGTAGCCGTGCCACCTTATTGCCTTACTGGCTTGTAGCCATACCACCTTATAGCCTTACTGCCTTGAAGCCTTAATACCTTACTGCCTTACAACCTTACAGTCTTAATGCTTTACAGACGTACAGCCTTACAAACTAACAACCATACAGCCTAACAGCCAAACAACCTAACAGTCAGACAGTCTCATAACCTTACAACCTAACAGACTTACAGCCTAACAGCCAAACAAACTAACAGCCTTACAACCTAACAGCCTTACAACCTAACAGCCTTACAACCTAACAGCCTTACAACCTAACAGCCTTACAACCTAACAGCCAAACAACCTAACAGCCTTACAACCTAACAGCCTGACAACCTAACAGCCTTACAACCTAACAGCCTTACAACCTAACAGCCTTACAACCTAACAGCCTAACAACCTAACAGCCTAACAGCCTTACAACCTAACAACCTAACAACCTAACAGCCTTACAACCTAACAGCCTAACAGCCTAACAACCTAACAACCTAACAGCCTTACAACCTAACAGCCTGACAACCTAACAGCCTTACAACCTAACAGCCTTACAACCTAACAGCCTAACAACCTAACAGCCTTACAACCTTATAGCCTTCCAGCCCTACAAACTTACACCCTTACAACCTTAAAACTACAGTCTTAAAACAGTAAAGTCTTACAACCTGACAGCCTTAGAGACTTACAACCTTACAACTCTACAGCCATACAACTCTACAACCTTACAACTCTACAACCTTACAACTCGACAGCCTTACAACCTTACAACTCTACAGCCTTACATCTCTACAGCCTTACAAATCTACAACCTTACAACTCTACAGCCTTACAACTCTACAGCCTTACATCTCTACAGCCTTACAACTCTACAGCCTTACATCTCTACAGCCTTACAAATCTACAACCTTACAACTCTACAAACGTACAACTCTACAACTCTACAGCCTTACAACTCTACAGCCTTCCAACCTTACAACTCTACAGCCTTACAACTCTACAGCCTTACAACTCTACAGCCTTACAACTCTACAGCCTTACAACCTTACAACTCTACAGCCTTACAACTCTACAGCCTTACAACTCTACAGCCTTACAACTCTACAGCCTTACAACTCTACAGCCTTACAAAATTACAACTCTACAACCTTACAACCTAACAGCCTTACAGTATTACAGCCTAACAGCCTTACAGACTTACAACCTAACAACCTTACAACCTGACAGCCTTACAACCTGACAGCCTTACAGACTTACAACCTAACAGCCTTACAACCTAACAGCCTTACAGCCTTACAACCTTACAGCCTTACAGCCCTACAAACGTATAGCCTTACAACCTTACAACTACAGTCTTAAAACCGTATAGTCTTACAACCTGACAGCATTAGAGACTTACAACCTTCCAACCTTACAGTCTTACAACTCTACAGCCTTACAACTCTACAGCCTTACAACTCTACAGCCTTACAACTCTACAGCCTTACAACTCTACAGCCTTACAACTCCACAACATTACAACTCTACAACCGTACAACTCTACAACCTTAAAGCCTTAAAACTGTACAACTCCACAACCTTACCGTCTTACAAATCTACAACCTTACATCTCTACAGCCTTACAACTCCACAAACATATAACTCTATAGCCTTACAACTCTACAGCCTTACAACCTAACAGCCTTACAACCTAACAGCCTAACAGCCTAACAACCTAACAACCTAACAGCCTTACAACCTAACAGCCTGACAACCTAACAGCCTTACAACCTAACAGCCTTACAACCTAACAGCCTAACAACCTAACAGCCTTACAACCTTATAGCCTTCCAGCCCTACAAACTTACACCCTTACAACCTTAAAACTACAGTCTTAAAACAGTAAAGTCTTACAACCTGACAGCCTTAGAGACTTACAACCTTACAACTCTACAGCCATACAACTCTACAACCTTACAACTCTACAACCTTACAACTCGACAGCCTTACAACCTTACAACTCTACAGCCTTACATCTCTACAGCCTTACAAATCTACAACCTTACAACTCTACAGCCTTACAACTCTACAGCCTTACATCTCTACAGCCTTACAACTCTACAGCCTTACATCTCTACAGCCTTACAAATCTACAACCTTACAACTCTACAAACGTACAACTCTACAACTCTACAGCCTTACAACTCTACAGCCTTCCAACCTTACAACTCTACAGCCTTACAACTCTACAGCCTTACATCTCTACAGCCTTATAACTCTACAGCCTTACATCTCTACAGCCTTACAAATCTACAACCTTACAACTCTACAAACGTACAACTCTACAACTCTACAGCCTTACAACTCTACAGCCTTCCAACCTTACAACTCTACAGCCTTACAACTCTACAGCCTTACAACTCTACAGCCTTACAACTCTACAGCCTTCCAACCTTACAACTCTACAGCCTTACAACTCTACAGCCTTACAACTCTACAGCCTTACATCTCTACAGCCTTACAACTCTACAGCCTTACATCTCTACAGCCTTACAAATCTACAACCTTACAACTCTACAAACGTACAACTCTACAACTCTACAGCCTTACAACTCTACAGCCTTCCAACCTTACAACTCTACAGCCTACAACTCTACAGCCTTACATCTCTACAGCCTTACAACTCTACAGCCTTACATCTCTACAGCCTTACAAATCTACAACCTTACAACTCTACAAACGTACAACTCTACAACTCTACAGCCTTACAACTCTACAGCCTTCCAACCTTACAACTCTACAGCCTTACAACTCTACAGCCTTACAACTCTACAGCCTTACAACTCTACAGCCTTCCAACCTTACAACTCTACAGCCTTACAACTCTACAGCCTTACAACTCTACAGCCTTCCAACCTTACAACTCTACAGCCTTCCAAACTTACAACTCTACAGCCTTACAACTCTACAGCCTTACAACTCTACAACCTTACAACTCTACAGCCTTCCAAACTTACAACTCTACAGCCTTACAACTCTACAGCCTTCCAACCTTACAACTCTACAGCCTTACAACTCTACAGCCTTACAACTCTACAGCCTTCCAAACTTACAACTCTACAGCCTTACATCTCTACAGCCTTACAACTCTACAGCCTTACATCTCTACAGCCTTACAAATCTACAACCTTACAACTCTACAAACGTACAACTCTACAACTCTACAGCCTTACAACTCTACAGCCTTCCAACCTTACAACTCTACAGCCTTACAACTCTACAGCCTTACAACTCTACAGCCTTACAACTCTACAGCCTTACAACCTTACAACTCTACAGCCTTACAACTCTACAGCCTTACAACTCTACAGCCTTACAACTCTACAGCCTTACAACTCTACAGCCTTACAAAATTACAACTCTACAACCTTACAACCTAACAGCCTTACAGTATTACAGCCTAACAGCCTTACAGACTTACAACCTAACAACCTTACAACCTGACAGCCTTACAACCTGACAGCCTTACAGACTTACAACCTAACAGCCTTACAACCTAACAGCCTTACAGCCTTACAACCTTACAGCCTTACAGCCCTACAAACGTATAGCCTTACAACCTTACAACTACAGTCTTAAAACCGTATAGTCTTACAACCTGACAGCATTAGAGACTTACAACCTTCCAACCTTACAGTCTTACAACTCTACAGCCTTACAACTCTACAGCCTTACAACTCTACAGCCTTACAACTCTACAGCCTTACAACTCCACAACATTACAACTCTACAACCGTACAACTCTACAACCTTAAAGCCTTAAAACTGTACAACTCCACAACCTTACCGTCTTACAAATCTACAACCTTACATCTCTACAGCCTTACAACTCCACAAACATATAACTCTATAGCCTTACAACTCTACAGCCTTACAACCTAACAGCCTTACAACCTAACAGCCTAACAGCCTAACAACCTAACAACCTAACAGCCTTACAACCTAACAGCCTGACAACCTAACAGCCTTACAACCTAACAGCCTTACAACCTAACAGCCTAACAACCTAACAGCCTTACAACCTTATAGCCTTCCAGCCCTACAAACTTACACCCTTACAACCTTAAAACTACAGTCTTAAAACAGTAAAGTCTTACAACCTGACAGCCTTAGAGACTTACAACCTTACAACTCTACAGCCATACAACTCTACAACCTTACAACTCTACAACCTTACAACTCGACAGCCTTACAACCTTACAACTCTACAGCCTTACATCTCTACAGCCTTACAAATCTACAACCTTACAACTCTACAGCCTTACAACTCTACAGCCTTACATCTCTACAGCCTTACAACTCTACAGCCTTACATCTCTACAGCCTTACAAATCTACAACCTTACAACTCTACAAACGTACAACTCTACAACTCTACAGCCTTACAACTCTACAGCCTTCCAACCTTACAACTCTACAGCCTTACAACTCTACAGCCTTACATCTCTACAGCCTTATAACTCTACAGCCTTACATCTCTACAGCCTTACAAATCTACAACCTTACAACTCTACAAACGTACAACTCTACAACTCTACAGCCTTACAACTCTACAGCCTTCCAACCTTACAACTCTACAGCCTTACAACTCTACAGCCTTACAACTCTACAGCCTTACAACTCTACAGCCTTCCAACCTTCCAACTCTACAGCCTTACAACTCTACAGCCTTACAACTCTACAGCCTTACATCTCTACAGCCTTACAACTCTACAGCCTTACATCTCTACAGCCTTACAAATCTACAACCTTACAACTCTACAAACGTACAACTCTACAACTCTACAGCCTTACAACTCTACAGCCTTCCAACCTTACAACTCTACAGCCTTACAACTCTACAGCCTTACATCTCTACAGCCTTACAACTCTACAGCCTTACATCTCTACAGCCTTACAAATCTACAACCTTACAACTCTACAAACGTACAACTCTACAACTCTACAGCCTTACAACTCTACAGCCTTCCAACCTTACAACTCTACAGCCTTACAACTCTACAGCCTTACAACTCTACAGCCTTACAACTCTACAGCCTTCCAACCTTACAACTCTACAGCCTTACAACTCTACAGCCTTACAACTCTACAGCCTTCCAACCTTACAACTCTACAGCCTTCCAAACTTACAACTCTACAGCCTTACAACTCTACAGCCTTACAACTCTACAACCTTACAACTCTACAGCCTTCCAAACTTACAACTCTACAGCCTTACAACTCTACAGCCTTCCAACCTTACAACTCTACAGCCTTACAACTCTACAGCCTTACAACTCTACAGCCTTCCAAACTTACAACTCTACAGCCTTACATCTCTACAGCCTTACAACTCTACAGCCTTACATCTCTACAGCCTTACAAATCTACAACCTTACAACTCTACAAACGTACAACTCTACAACTCTACAGCCTTACAACTCTACAGCCTTCCAACCTTACAACTCTACAGCCTTACAACTCTACAGCCTTACAACTCTACAGCCTTACAACTCTACAGCCTTACAACCTTACAACTCTACAGCCTTACAACTCTACAGCCTTACAACTCTACAGCCTTACAACTCTACAGCCTTACAACTCTACAGCCTTACAAAATTACAACTCTACAACCTTACAACCTAACAGCCTTACAGTATTACAGCCTAACAGCCTTACAGACTTACAACCTAACAACCTTACAACCTGACAGCCTTACAACCTGACAGCCTTACAGACTTACAACCTAACAGCCTTACAACCTAACAGCCTTACAGCCTTACAACCTTACAGCCTTACAGCCCTACAAACGTATAGCCTTACAACCTTACAACTACAGTCTTAAAACCGTATAGTCTTACAACCTGACAGCATTAGAGACTTACAACCTTCCAACCTTACAGTCTTACAACTCTACAGCCTTACAACTCTACAGCCTTACAACTCTACAGCCTTACAACTCTACAGCCTTACAACTCCACAACATTACAACTCTACAACCGTACAACTCTACAACCTTAAAGCCTTAAAACTGTACAACTCCACAACCTTACCGTCTTACAAATCTACAACCTTACATCTCTACAGCCTTACAACTCCACAAACATATAACTCTATAGCCTTACAACTCTACAGCCTTACAACCTAACAGCCTTACAACCTAACAGCCTAACAGCCTAACAACCTAACAACCTAACAGCCTTACAACCTAACAGCCTGACAACCTAACAGCCTTACAACCTAACAGCCTTACAACCTAACAGCCTAACAACCTAACAGCCTTACAACCTTATAGCCTTCCAGCCCTACAAACTTACACCCTTACAACCTTAAAACTACAGTCTTAAAACAGTAAAGTCTTACAACCTGACAGCCTTAGAGACTTACAACCTTACAACTCTACAGCCATACAACTCTACAACCTTACAACTCTACAACCTTACAACTCGACAGCCTTACAACCTTACAACTCTACAGCCTTACATCTCTACAGCCTTACAAATCTACAACCTTACAACTCTACAGCCTTACAACTCTACAGCCTTACATCTCTACAGCCTTACAACTCTACAGCCTTACATCTCTACAGCCTTACAAATCTACAACCTTACAACTCTACAAACGTACAACTCTACAACTCTACAGCCTTACAACTCTACAGCCTTCCAACCTTACAACTCTACAGCCTTACAACTCTACAGCCTTACATCTCTACAGCCTTATAACTCTACAGCCTTACATCTCTACAGCCTTACAAATCTACAACCTTACAACTCTACAAACGTACAACTCTACAACTCTACAGCCTTACAACTCTACAGCCTTCCAACCTTACAACTCTACAGCCTTACAACTCTACAGCCTTACAACTCTACAGCCTTACAACTCTACAGCCTTCCAACCTTACAACTCTACAGCCTTACAACTCTACAGCCTTACAACTCTACAGCCTTACATCTCTACAGCCTTACAACTCTACAGCCTTACATCTCTACAGCCTTACAAATCTACAACCTTACAACTCTACAAACGTACAACTCTACAACTCTACAGCCTTACAACTCTACAGCCTTCCAACCTTACAACTCTACAGCCTTACAACTCTACAGCCTTACATCTCTACAGCCTTACAACTCTACAGCCTTACATCTCTACAGCCTTACAAATCTACAACCTTACAACTCTACAAACGTACAACTCTACAACTCTACAGCCTTACAACTCTACAGCCTTCCAACCTTACAACTCTACAGCCTTACAACTCTACAGCCTTACAACTCTACAGCCTTACAACTCTACAGCCTTCCAACCTTACAACTCTACAGCCTTACAACTCTACAGCCTTACAACTCTACAGCCTTCCAACCTTACAACTCTACAGCCTTCCAAACTTACAACTCTACAGCCTTACAACTCTACAGCCTTACAACTCTACAACCTTACAACTCTACAGCCTTCCAAACTTACAACTCTACAGCCTTACAACTCTACAGCCTTCCAACCTTACAACTCTACAGCCTTACAACTCTACAGCCTTACAACTCTACAGCCTTCCAAACTTACAACTCTACAGCCTTACATCTCTACAGCCTTACAACTCTACAGCCTTACATCTCTACAGCCTTACAAATCTACAACCTTACAACTCTACAAACGTACAACTCTACAACTCTACAGCCTTACAACTCTACAGCCTTCCAACCTTACAACTCTACAGCCTTACAACTCTACAGCCTTACAACTCTACAGCCTTACAACTCTACAGCCTTACAACCTTACAACTCTACAGCCTTACAACTCTACAGCCTTACAACTCTACAGCCTTACAACTCTACAGCCTTACAACTCTACAGCCTTACAAAATTACAACTCTACAACCTTACAACCTAACAGCCTTACAGTATTACAGCCTAACAGCCTTACAGACTTACAACCTAACAACCTTACAACCTGACAGCCTTACAACCTGACAGCCTTACAGACTTACAACCTAACAGCCTTACAACCTAACAGCCTTACAGCCTTACAACCTTACAGCCTTACAGCCCTACAAACGTATAGCCTTACAACCTTACAACTACAGTCTTAAAACCGTATAGTCTTACAACCTGACAGCATTAGAGACTTACAACCTTCCAACCTTACAGTCTTACAACTCTACAGCCTTACAACTCTACAGCCTTACAACTCTACAGCCTTACAACTCTACAGCCTTACAACTCTACAGCCTTACAACTCCACAACATTACAACTCTACAACCGTACAACTCTACAACCTTAAAGCCTTAAAACTGTACAACTCCACAACCTTACCGTCTTACAAATCTACAACCTTACATCTCTACAGCCTTACAACTCCACAAACATATAACTCTATAGCCTTAAAACTCTAAAGTCGTACAACCTTACAACTCTACAACCTTCCAACCTTACAGTCTTACAACTCTACAGCCTTACAAATCTACAACCTTACAACCTTAAAGCCTTTAAAACTGTACAACTCCACAACCTTACAGTCTTACAAATCTCCAACCTTACATCTCTACAGCCTTACAACTCCACAAACATACAACTCTATAGCCTTAAAACTCTAAAGTCGTACAACCTTACAACTCTACAGTCTTACAACCTTAGACGTACAACTCTACAACCTTACAACCTTACAACTCTACAGCCTTACCACTCTACAGCCTTACAACTCTACAGCCTCACAACCTTACAACTCTAACACCAAACAACCCTAATGCCCATACCTTGATTGCCTACAACCCTAACCGGGTCCTCAGATAAAAAATACTTCAAAGGGCCTCATATAACTATACTCTCAGTCCCACCACATCAGACACACAGTCACCAGCAAAAACATGACATGATAGTCGATTTGTAGGTCTATGAGAAACAGAGCTACAGACGTGTAACAAACTACACCATACAGATATAGGATCTTAATTTGAGCCAGTTTGCTCCAGCAGGAAAATTATCTTACAGCAAACAGGAAATGTACATTATTATGTTAATTATATTTCATGGATATTTTTTGTAGGGGTTGATACATTTTATGTTAGGGCAAATCAAGTCTGACATTTTTAAGAGGAAATTACAAACTTTAGAAGCCTTTTTAAAACTTGAATGTGTGGCCAACAGGCATTTTATAAAGGGCAGGACAAATGATCGACACAATCCCATGAGTACTCTCTGTGCAGTATGCAATGGGGTCTATGGCTTCATGAGCAAGCACTCCGCTCCACTCTCACACAATACCAGGGGCATGATAGCTTTAATGATGGAGAGCTAATTATCAAGGCTGTAACCACAACGCTGCCAAGATCTAAGCAATTTCATCATGAGTAATTTACGGGTTAAACTCTGAGCTTCAGCAAACTTCAATATTTTACAGTGAACTATGAGCGTACGATAAAGAATGGTGGGAACCTGGAGTACCATTCTCTGGTGTAGCATCCAAGTGAGTGAATAGACAGTAAATATGAGCATTGAGGCCAAAGAAGCAGGCCAGTAACCAGAAGGTTTCTGGATCAAATCCTGGAAGTGGTGGAAGTGAGCTGGTAACTGAAGCTGCAATCAGGATACATCTGATTTTGTATCTGGCATCACAATATCAGATGCCACCTACTGCCATGTGCCCTTAAGCAAGGCACTTAACCAGCTCCAGGGGTGTTTCTCTGCAGTGGAACATGTGCTGCCTCCTCCAGATACTCATAGTGATATTGGCTTGTGTCGCAGATGGGGATCTGTGATACTCAGTCGACCTAAAGTTTCTGCACTAGCTTTTCGGTGGAGTGACTGGGTAAGATTCTCCTGGAGGGCAGTCACTTGTGTTTGCGAAGCAGACGTCCTGTGTCCAGCAGACGTCCTGTGTCCAGCAGACGTCCTGTGTCCAGCAGACGTCCTGTGTTCGAGCAGACGTCCTGTGTCCAGCAGACGTCCTGTGTCCAGCAGACGTCCTGTGTTCGAGCAGACGTCCTGTGTCCAGCAGACGTCCTGTGTCCAGCAGACGTCCTGTGTCCAGCAGACGTCCTGTGTTCGAGCAGACGTCCTGTGTCCAGCAGACGTCCTGTGTCCAGCAGACGTCCTGTGTCCAGCAGACGTCCTGTGTCCAGCAGACGTCCTGAGTCCAGCAGACGTCCTGTATGAGCCAGTACCCACTAAGCAGTGTGACGTCCTTTCCACTTGCAGTCTTTCTCCCATAAACCTACTCCATACTTCCATCTCTTCAAAATAGAAATGTGTTATTCCATCAGATTTATTTTGACACTGCAAAACAACCATAACATGTACGAATATCTTGACAGGGTTGTAGCCTATATATTATTTGTGGGAATACTTGAAAAAAGATGCACATATTTTGATCACTATGTCTGCCCACTAAATAACATTATAGTGTCCAGCTGTTTCGAATGTGAAACCATTTCTGCCATCCTTACCACCTATGTCTTCGTTTTAGCATCTTTCCACCAACTGGGCAAGAGTTGGGAGTTTGAATTGACCAGGGGAATGCTGGTGTTGAAACCCATGCTGTAGGCTATAATTTTGAAATGTCTAATTGGCATTTTGGATCCATCAAAAGTAAAGCTGAGAGGAACACTCTGTCCTCAGATGGCTGGCTCGCCCTTTGTGATGCGGCTTTCAGCAATGAGCCTCTGTGTGTAATGTCATGTTTTATCCATCCATACCTAGTGCACTCTCATAGCGCACACAAGACCGTACCTTGACTTTCTCCGTCGTAACAATCGCCGCAATAGGGCTATCGAATGTATGAGGGCTTTTGTTTTGCGCGCAACTTGGACATCTTCACGGTGTACTCGTCTCGTTTCCATGACAATTTCAAAATCAGGTTGACTGAAAGCGAGTTACTGTTGGCAAAACGAATGTATCTAAAGTGGATCCATTTTATCGGACTGGACTAATGGACTTCCTAAGAATTCGATGGAAACTATTTTGTCCGTTTTTGTCAATCATGGAAAGGGACTAATATACTATTTTCGGCCATGACACAATGGTTATAATTCTGGTCTTGCTATTGGTGAATGTATTACACCCCAGTCACCAAAAGCTTCGTTCTTCTTCGGTGGTAAGGACATCTACTCCGCAGAGTGTCGGTGGGCAGAGCTGTGTCCTCAGGCAGCGCAGGGATGCTGTGGGGCGCGGAGGAGTGTATGAGCACCTTGAGGGAGCACCGAGACACAGAAAGCTGTACTGTGCCACAAAATATCACTTACAAATACATCCCAATGGGAAAATAGATGGGACCCTGGAGGAGCATAACCCTTTCAGTGAGTACAGTATTATTTGCGTTCTTATTTCTGCCATGTTATATGCTATGCATATATTGAAGTTTATGTTCAGCCACTATAGAGGCTAAAGCCTAACAAGAATAGTCCCACGGTATACATGATTGGAAATAGTTTTAAAGTAGACATTCATGATTTCTCAGTTAAAACAGAGCTCTGTTTTACTTCTTACAAGTCGCGTGCATTATTATGGGGGTCGTTCCTACTATCCACTGTGCATTGGTAATTTGGTAGGCTACATTGGAGTGACCAGAACACTACCTGATGATGTAAAGTGTTACTGAAGTCTAACTAAAATCCATACAACATTGTTGTTGCATCCAACACAACTGTAGTGGTATCTACATTATAATAACATTGTTATTACACTGACATAAGTATCACTTGTCATTCCATGAAATGACAATGAATTTACTTTCTTTTTTATTGACTGAATTGTTTTCCAATTGAGGTATATTGGAGATCACAGCAGTGGATGTGGGACTGGTGATGATTAAAGGACTGTTCTCCGGGAGATATCTGGCCATGAACCAAAAAGGACGACTACATGCATCTGTAAATGAGACATGATCTCTGAGATCTTTCTTTGTTCTTCTGTCTGTCCTTCTGTCTGTCCTTCTGTCTGTTCTTCTGTCTGTCCTTCTGTCTGTCCTTCTGTCTGTTCTTCTGTCTGTCCGTCTGTCCGTCTGTCCGTCTGTCCGTCTGTCTGTCTGTCTGTCTGTCTGTCTGTCTGTCTGTCTGTCTGTCTGTCTGTCTGTCTGTCTGTCTGTCTGTCTGTCTGTCTGTCTGTCTGTCTGTCTGTCTGTCTGTCTGTCTGTCTGTCTGTCTGTCTGTCTGTCTGTCTGTCTGTCTGTCTGTCTGTCTGTCTGTCTGTCTGTCTGTCTGTCTGTCTGTCTGTCTGTCTGTCTGTCTGTCTGTCTGTCTGTCTGTATCTCTCTCTCTCTTTCTCTCTCTCTCTCTCTCTCTCTCTCTCTCTCTTTCTCTCTCTCTCTCTCTCTCTCTTTCTAATAATTGGATAATTGACTACCAATCATATACAGTCTCATTTCCATTGTGCACAGTGTTACATTTGGAAAAACTTTATTTGGTTTCAACTAAAGTCATTTTGTTCTCAGGCTGCCTTCACCCAGGAGTGTGAGTTCATGGAGCGGATCCATGAGTTAGGCTACAACACCTACGCCTCCCGCCGCTACCGGACAACCCCACACTCCACCTCAACAGGAAGTAGGCGAAGGGTGAGCGCTGGGAGGCTGTGGTATGTGTCAATCAATGGAAAGGGCCAGCCAAGGCGGGGCCTGAAGACCCGAAAGACAGAGAAGGCCTCCCTCTTCCTGCCTAGGGTCCTGGGCAACGAGGACCATGACATGGTTCACCTGTTGATCAACAGTAGTCTGGGGTACAGGCAGAATGCCCTCAGACTCACAAGGGAACAGGGCAGAGGAGATAGAGATGTGTCCATCTCCAGGGAGCTTGATGACAAGTCTCACTTGTCAGACACGTGGACTGTGGGAAGAGCATGACTGGTGACTGAGAGATACAAGCTCCCCCTGCCCTCATTTAAACCGGCATAATGATACTGTCCTGTGAATAAAGTGATCAGTGTCTCGAATATAATGTATCTTTGTACTCTTATTGTTAACTCACATTATCGGAAGTACATGCAGTTAATGTCTTGTATTTTTCTTGATGACCATTTCATAGGAAGATGTCTGGAAGGATGCATGTGGATTTACACAATAATATAATGTACAAAAAAGCACTTGTACAATCAATGGCATATTGTCCTCTGTGACTCAGTTGGTAGAGCTTGATGCATGCCAGGCCAGGATTGTGGGTCCCATCCTGATGTATGTTACTTTGGGTAAAAGTGTTTGCAAATGACAAATAGTATGTGTATTACCATTGTGGTGTTAATTTATTTGCTTTTTATATCATAAACACTTTCATTCAAAATTGCTTTTGCATTGTTTTTCTACTGGTCTAAATAACTCAATATTCATTCATCATGGCAGTCTAGATGTTTATTTAAGAATTAGGCTAATAGTCTAGAGTTTTGAGGAATTATCGGGTTGCCTGTGTAAACGCAGCCTTTGGGTTCTATTTTCAAGGTGTAGGATCGGTTCTGTTCATTAGTAGACACTGCACCCTAGGGGCAGCAAGTAAAACCACTTCTCTTCAGACGTTCTGTTCATTAGTAGACACTGCACCCTAGGGGCAGCAAGTAAAACCACTTCTCTTCAGACGTTCTGTTCATTAGTAGACACTGCACCCTAGGGGCAGCAAGTAAAACCACTTCTCTTCAGACGTTCTGTTCATTAGTAGACACTGCACCCTAGGGGCAGCAAGTAAAACCACTTCTCTTCAGACGTTCTGTTCATTAGTAGACACTGCACCCTAGGGGCAGCAAGTAAAACCACTTCTCTTCAGACGTTCTGTTCATTAGTAGACACTGCACCCTAGGGGCAGCAAGTAAAACCACTTCTCTTCAGACGTTCTGTTCATTAGTAGACACTGCACCCTAGGGGCAGCAAGTAAAACCACTTCTCTTCAGACGTTCTGTTCATTAGTAGACACTGCACCCTAGGGGCAGCAAGTAAAACCACTTCTCTTCAGACGTTCTGTTCATTAGTAGACACTGCACCCTAGGGGCAGCAAGTAAAACCACTTCTCTTCAGACGTTCTGTTCATTAGTAGACACGCACCCTAGGGGCAGCAAGTAAAACTACTTCTCTTCAGACATTCTGTTCGCATTCAATTACATTCCAAGAGAGTAACTGTACTCTTTAAAATAAACATTTTAAGCTATTATTATTTGACCAATTTCCCAATGACAACAGAAACGTAACGAAAGGAGCACAGCTCATTCGTTATTGGAGTAAGGACAAGGTAAGACAGTTGTAGGGCCTACTAATCTCAGTAATGTAGTCATAAATCACTTTCTTGACAAAATCAGTGTATTTTATTATTTTAAATGACTGAAACAAGTGACGGACTGTGGCTTTAAAATACATTGTTTCACAGCCTGTGAACAGTTGAACAAAGACATCCTGGATGCGGCACCCCGTCCAGCATAGATCTGACGATAACGCAAAACCACGTGGCTAAAATACAGTACCATGGAGAGCAGCTGGATACGCGTATGTATAGGCTAGAAATCAGAAGCCTGAAATTATTATTCATATTTTGTCTCTTGCGTGATATATGGGTAAATATCAACAAACAACCGATCTAATAAAAATCTAAAAGACTGTGTTGGAAGTGTAATTCTTGCAAAGCAATTAATTACCTAAAACTGAAGATTTTTAGACTTTTTTTCAAGTATCAAAAAAAATAAGTAGGCTATCTAAATATCAGACTAAAGGCTAATATTTTTCTTGTGACGTGCGTTTGCGTTAAACATTTACTCTAAACCGATTCCAAAGCAATATTGTTGGAAGTTTAGTACCAAAAACACATTTTAAACATCAAATAAAGTTAAGTATATTTGAGACTTTTGCCAAAGTAATGGACCGTTTTGACTAACTCAGGACCACGTTATATCAAAAGTGAATATAGATTTATCAGTGGAGGCTGCTGAGGGGAGGATGCTCATAATAATGTCTGGAAAGGAGCTAATGGAATGGTAACAAACAAATGGAACCCATGTGTTTGATGTATTTGATACCATTCCACTCATTCCACTCTATTAAAATGAGCCTTTCCTCCCCAATGAAGGTGCCACCAACCTCCTGTGGATTTAATATAGCTTCTTACGTGGCCCTCAGTCTTTGTTTTATGTATAATTTGACAATTAGCCACAATTTTTCCACCAGTAATTCGCCAGCTTGAAATAATGAAATTATGTTTGTGAACAGGTGCATAAGTCGCTGCGCCTCACGCCCCAATTGACACCTCTATGTCATTCCGGTTGTGTATTACACTGGCAAAGTGGTAATAGGCTTTCCAAGGTGTGGACGGTCACACATAGGGTTCAAACCTCGAGCAAAACTTTGATATAAACTTTTATTTAACTTTTATGGACGTGCATTGATATTGCATGGGTGGTTTACCCATCACTGGCCACCATGGGCCAGAAGTTGAGTCTAATAATGGATATCTCCAACATCCTGTGCGTAAAGCCTAGGAACCTTGTGCGTAATCGCTTGGTACAGTCTGGGGGTTTTACATTGTGTTTAGCTGATCAGATGAACAGAAGATTACTGGATCAGATTACTGTAGATCCCTCATCCCCATGGCAGGAGGCTTGGGTTGATAATGTCACCAACCTTGTTAATGCTAAAGTATTTGTCTTGCATCAAAATAATACAAATATAACCTTATTGTTGATATTGTTCCATTTAAATAATAGTTTTCTGTCCGCCTGTCTCTTATTTCCATTATTGTAAAAGTAGGAAATTCCACTAAAGTGCTGTTGTTTTCCTGTTATGGTTTCATTTATAGCACTGTCTACTGTGCAACAGTCTGCTGCCTTTTCAGCTTCCTATTCTGCATCCTGCAATACATTTGTTTTATTTCAGACGATATCGGAGGAAGTTTAAGACAACGATCCCATGCGTAATTCATCCTGTCGCCTGGACACGCATTGAGAAGCCTGGGAAGAGCAAGATAAAGACACTATATACAGGCTGGGAAAACGTTTTTATATAGGTTACATGTGTCAGCTCACACTAACATTACAGTCAATACATCAACCGAGCGCATTGAATTGCTTGCCCACCGCCACTCCGATATCAAAGTGCACAAGAAAGGGAGGTGGTTTTCTCATGACTTTGCGTCGAAGGTTATTCCGACTCTAAGAGTTGAGAGCAACATTTTGGTACAGTAGGTGGCGTGTGATATAATTTCGGAGCACATATAAGTATCGTCAGGAGAGGAGATACATGGCCAGGTCCTGCAATACGACTGACAACACACAACTCCTACACAAAGCAACTCGGAATAGAGTAATACAAAAAAAAAACAGCGGAGCCATTGAAGTAGCCTACAGAAAATACTTCATGCAGACTCAGAAATAAGTTAACTTTTTCACTGGATAGACTAGTGAGGCTCACTGAGTCCCACAGTCTCCACAACTTTTTTTGTCAACCTGTGAGCACCACGGACAGGGGAGAGGGGATTTGGGGAATTGTAAAACCTCTTCAAACACGTGAGACAGCACTGACCGACAGCACAGGGATGTCTGTCCACGCGTCCTGGCTACCAGTACCGCTGCTGGTGTGGGGACTAGTGTGTACCTCAGTGCGCACTGCCCCGTGTGCGGGTAGGCAGACCGACACTACAGAGCGCCATTGGGAAACGCTCTACTCTCGCTCACTGGCTCGAAACCCATGGGAAAAAAGAGAAATCAACCGAGACGGTGACTATCTTACAGGCATCAAAAGACTTCGGCGTCTATACTGCAATGTCGGCATTGGGTTTCATATTCAAGTTTTACCAGACGGAAAGATAACTGGAATACACAACGAAAATAGATACAGTAAGGTCATTTTCATGCTTTTATTGAATTTATAATCTCCTGCGCCAATTGTTTGATGCCCCTCTCTTGGTCTGCAACCTGTTTGTGTCATGCGCCACCACTTTGGAACTTCATATTATGGGATGGAGTTGTGTGAATGGGCACCATGCCATCTTGAGCATAATACTGTGTTTGATTAGGCTACTAGCAAATTGACGTCACATGGATGTTAGTGTTATTGTCCCATGTGACTACAGTGGATGGATGCAACGGTGTGTTTAAGCCAAGAGTGATTTTTCATTTCGGCTTCTTTGCAAGGCTTTGATTAATGCGCCTCCTTGAACAATTTTCGCAGGTCTTTTTTTTTCAAATAAAAAGGCTTCGGGACATGTTTCTGAAATGTCAAAAGGAATCAGGGATGATACCAGATCTGAGAGTGGAGGGGGGGTTCCCCAAACACACTCACTTTAAAATGTACTATTTTATTAAAACGTTGTAAAAAAAAATCTCTCTAACCAAGTGGATTATTTATCTTTAGGCTCCCCTACTGGTATATATAAAAAGTTTATAGATCTAACTTCATTCGAGTATATATTTAACTTTTTCTAAATCACAAAATATTAGATCAAAATGCCTCAAAATCGTTTTTTTGGAGTGACTTAAAAAGTTGATATGACACAGATGAAATGTTTAATTGAGCAAGACTAGTAGCATCCAGGGAAAGTGTTGAAAAAAACCCATGAAGTGGTTTCTGTGAGAATTACAGGAGGGGAGTGTTTATCAATATATTGGTGTGATGTTAAGTCAGTTGTTTTCCATTATATTTATTTTTTATTTAACTAGGCAAGTCAGTTAAGAACAAATTCTTATTTACAATGACTGCCTACCCTGGCCAAACCTGGACGGCGCTTGGCCAATGGGACTCCCATTCACAGCTGGATGTGATGCAGCCTGGATTCAAACCAGGGACTGCAGTGACACCTCTTGCACTGAGATGCAGTGCCTTAGACCACTTGGGAGCCCGGGTATTATGGAGAATAGACTAGTCATCATAATACATTATGGTATTAAGTCCAGTAGTGTATAAAGTCAGAACCCATTGGAAAATATTGACTATTTTTCTCTTCTTTCCTCACAAATGAGTCTATGAGAATACGTTTTTTTTAAACAATCCTCCAATAGAGCCAGAGAGACAAGACAAAGTTGTTGTGTTTTTTTTATCTTGTTTTACTGTGCAAGCCCAATGTAGGCAATTTAATCAAAAGTCCAACCTGTTACTGGGTACTTGACTGAAAGGAAGTCTACATCATATTTAGCCTAGGCCTACTCGATGCTCCAATTCATCATCTAGTATCAAGGGAGGAAAGCATCATTTCCTTGCAGGATGTTCCAGTACCAGTTTGAACAGAGACCTAAACAGACCTGTCTACTGCAGTTGTCCTTATCTTCTCCGTCTCGTTTTACAACACAATGGATTATAAACAACTTCGTTTTGGTGTAGATAAGTACTGTGTAAACATAGCAGTGATATTCTTTGTCTCATTTCAGGTCTCCTTGAGATATCACCTGTGGAGAGAGGGGTTGTGACGCTCTTTGGCGTCCGAAGTGGTATGTTTCTGGCCATGAACAGCAAAGGGAAGCTCTATGGATCTGTAAGTAGACATGACATGTTTTCTTGGATGTATTTCTAACTCACAACTTACTTTGCTTCGTGAGAGATCTCCACAGCAAAATGATAGTCAATGTCTTGGCATGCTTGTACACGTTTTGTAGCTTATGAACGTCATAGTACACTATGCCACAGATGCATTCAATACAAGGTGTAGACATTTCCTTTCCCTAGACTCCATGACATGTACAGTACCCTACATGGTAATATGGAATTGTCGAAAAAATCCCAAGTGTTGAGATTGACATGCGTGATTGGCGTCATTTGGCCAACAGAGCTTCGTCTACGGTACATTGGATTATTTTTAAGGTAAATATTAACCTCTCTTCTCCCATCCCTTCTCCAGGGTCATTACAATGATGAGTGCAAGTTCAAGGAGAATCTCTTGGCAAATAACTACAATGCTTATGAGTCAGCAGCTCACGCAGGGATGTATATTGGATTGAGTAAGACTGGCAAAACCAAAAAAGGAAATCGAGTTACACCAGCTATGACAGTGACACACTTCTTACCAAGGATCTGAATGACTCCAATGAGACTGTACCGTCAACAAGGGTAGAGGAGAGAGACTGGAAAACAATGCACTTTCAAATGTTTTTCTAGAGTGAGATATTTAAGTTATTTATTTATGATTCCTGAGAATGTTTATATTTTGGGAAAGTGGAGTAATGTAGAAAGAGGGGATGAATAATGACAATTGTTTTGTTTTTGCTGCTATGTGTCTTAAGATGAGTGCTTTTTTTTAAGAGTAAAATAGATTTTGCACTTTTTTTTTAAAGAACTGTTGCGCAGCAAAGGTTGTGCAGTAAGCATTGTTATCCTACTTGTACTACTTTGAAAGGAATTGGAGACCCACATTTGTCAGATTTGTGTCTCGGCATCAAAAAGGAAGATGATGATGGCAGGTCCAAACCATTCAGTTCAGTACTGGTCCCATTATTTTTTCATTCCTAATTGATTGTTTTACTACCTCATTATGGAGATGCAAGGAGGGATTGTGTTGTTGCTGTTGTTTTGTCTTTCTGAGCATGACGTACAGTATGACGCAACCCACGCTTCTACACTTTACAATTCACCTGACACTGGATATCACTGATGAGATTGAATAGAGAGGAACCCAATCAGAGAGAGGGAATCGGAGTTCAGATTAGCACATCTGTTAACCCTGGTCTAAGTTTGAACTATATTTTTGTTGTGTGCATGTCTGGTTAAAACTCTTTTCATAAATAACAAATGCACACACAAATGACTGGACCCTCTACTGCCACATTAGTGATTATTATAACTTTATATACATATATAAAGTTATCTATGACATTGTCACGTTGTAAGGTTTCCTGTATTTCAAATATATGTCTTGTTGTACTCAATGCCTGGTATGTGCAAATTAAACGAAGAAGAATGTCATTTCTTGTTTGGCACAGCGGATGCAGAAAATGTACATATACTGTAAACTGAAACAGGGCTCTATTCAGTCTGTATCGCTGAAGCATTAAAAATTAGGATCTTAATTTGAGCCAGTTGGTTACAGCAGGACAATAATCCTGCAGCAATAGGAAATGTGAATTGTTATTTTGATTATAATTAATGAACATTTTTGTAGGTGTTGATGCATTGTTCATAATGGAACTTCACAAGACTTTTTAAACCTCAAATATGCTACAAGTTTCAAATGTCTTGCATTGCAGGAAAGGGTGGTCAAATTAAGATGCTACATCTCTATGCAGTGTTTAATGAGAGTGCAGTCTCCGTTAACGCGGGAACATTGCTAAGATGCTACATCTCTATGCAGTGTTTAATGAGAGTGCAGTCTCCGTTAACGCGGGAACATTTTACATTTAAAATTTCAATCACACTTTAACGCTGAACTTCCGTGGTACGGATTGAATAGAGCAGTAGATGTGTTTCTTACTGTGGTCATTAATATTATCCCTTGTGATATTCTGCGTTCAGTTCACAATTATGTTATGTCTCCTTATGTTATGCATTTCATGTAGCCTATACAGTATGTATCAACATTATGTCTGTAGTTTTATACAGGTCCTGTTCAACATTATGGTGTATGTGCTGTGCATATTATCAAATGACTTTAGGAAAGTAAATAAATTGTGTTCTGCAGCACCCTATCTATCAAGTTAATACTTAAGTTCAAGTCAACCTAAAAAAAAACGCTGTGTCGGTGAATAATGGCAACCTCTCTCGATAGTTTACAAACACACTACCAGTCAAAAGTTTTGACACACCTACTCATTTAAGGGGTTTTCTTTATTTTTTTTACTATTTTCTACATTGTGGAATAATAGTGAAGACATCAACACTATGAAATAACACATATGGAATCATGTAGTAACCAAAAACATGTTAAACACACCCAAATACTTTTTATATTTAAGATTCTTCAAAGTAGCTACCGTTTGCCTTGATGACAGCTTTGCACACTCTTGGCATTCTCTCAACCAGCTTCATGAGGTAGTCACCAGGAATGCATTTCAATTAACAAGTGTGCCTTGTTAAAAGTTAATTTGTGGAATTCTTTCCTTCTTAATGAGTTTGAGCCAATCAGTTGTGTTGTGACAAGGTAGGTGTGGTATACAGAAGATAGCCCTATTTGGTAAAAGACCAAGTCCATATAATGGCAAGAACAGCTCAAATAAGCAAAGAGACACGACAGTCCATCATTGCTTTAAGACATGAAGTTCAGTCAATCCAGAAAATATCAAGAACTTTGAATGTTTCTTAAAGTGCAGTCACAAAAACCATCAAGCGCTATAATGAAATGTGCTCTCATGAGGACCGCCACAGGAAAGGAAGACCCAGAGTTACCTCTGCTGCAGAGGATACGTTTTTTTAGAGTTAACTGCACCTCAGATTGCAGCCCAAATAGATGCTTCACAGAGTTCAAGTAACCAACACATCTCAACATCAACAGTTCAGAGGAGACTGCATGAATCAAGCCTTCATGGTGGAATTGCTGCAAAGAAACCACTACTAAAGGACACCAATAAGAAGAAGAGACATGCTTGGGCTAAGGACAGTGGAAAACTGTCTTTTGGTCTGATGAGTCCAAATTTGAGATTTTTGGTTCCAAGTGCTGTGCGGATGATATCCATTTGTGTTTACGCACCGTGAAGCATGGAGGAGGAGGTGTTGTGCTGTGTGGGAGCTTTCCTGGTAACACTGTCAGTGATTTATTTAGAATTCAAGGCACACTTAACCAGCATGGCTATTAGAGCATTCTGCAGCGATAAGCCATTCCATCTGGTTTGCGTTTAGTGGGACTATCATTTGTTTTTCAACAGAACAATGACCCATCACACCTCCAGGCTGTGTAAGGCCTATTTGACCAAGAAGGAGAGTGATGGAGTGCTGCATCAGATGACCTGGCCTCCACAATCAAATCAAATCAAATGTATTTATATAGCCCTTCTTACATCAGCTGATATCTCAAAGTGCTGTACAGAAACCCAGCCTAAAACCCCAAACAGCAAGCAATGCAGGTGTAGAAGCACGGTGGCTAGGAAAAACTACCTAGAAAGGCCTAGAGAAAAAAAAAAACTATAGAAGAACCAGGCTACGAGGGGTGACCAGTCCTCTTCTGGCTGTGCCAGGTGGAGTTTATAACAGACAGAAGGGGTCAGATGACACTGTGGCCCCATCCGATGATACCCCCGGACAGGGCCAAACAGGCAGGATATAACCCTACCCACTTTGCCAAAGCACAGCCCCCACACCACTAGAGGGATATCTTCAACCACCAACTTACCATCCTGAGACAAGCCAGGGTAGCCTAGTGGTTAGAGCATTGGACTAGTAACCGCAAGGTTGCAAGTTCAGATCCCCGAGCTGACAAGGTACAAATCTGTCATTCTGCCCCTGAACAGGCAGTTAACCCACTGTACCTAGGCTCTCATTGAAAATAAGAATTAGTTCTTAACTGACTTGCCTAGTTAAATAAATAAAAAATAGCCCACAAAGATCTCAGCACAACCCAAGGGGGGGTGCCAACCCAGACAGGAAGATCACGTTAGTGACTCAACCCACTCAAGTAACGCACCCCTCCGAGGGAAGGCATGGAAGAGCACCAGTAAGCCAGTGACTCAGCCCCTGTAATAGTGTTAGAGACAGAGAATCCCAGTGGAGAGAGGGGAACTGGCCAGGCAGAGACAGCAAGGGCGGTTTGTTGCTTTCCGTTCACCTTCACACTCCTGGACCAGATCATATGACCTACTGAAGAGATGAGTCTTCAGTAAAGACTTAAAGGTTGAGAACGAGTCTGTGTCTCTCACATGGGTAGGCAGACCATTCCATAAAAATTGAGCTCTATAGGAGAAAGCCCTGCCTCCAGCTGTTTGCTTAGAAATTCTAGGGACAATTAGGATGCCTGCGTCTTGTAACTGTAGCGTAGGTATGTATGGCAAGTGCTGTTCCAATCATCCGACCTCAACCCAATTGAGGTGATTTGGGATGAGTTGGACTCCAGAGTGAAGGAAAGACAGCCAATAAGTGCTCAGCATATGTGGGAACTCCTTCAAGATGGTTGGAAAAGCATTCCAGGTGAAGGTGGTTGAGAGTGTGCAAAGTTGTCATCAAGGCAAAGGGTGGATACTTTGAAGAATCTCAAATATAAAATATGTGTTATTTCATAGTTTTGATGTCTTCACTCTTATTCTACAATGTAGAAAATTGTAAAAATAAAGAATGAATGAATAGCTGTGTCCAAACTTTTGACTGGTACTGTATATCAAATAGACACATATCACAGATAATTTGTCCATACCAACGACTCACAGCACTTGTGGAATTCAGAAAGCTCTTTCAAGTAGGCCTACTGATTGGGGCAATAGATAGCCTGGGGGACATAGGCCTATCAGACGCTCCCATAACAAGAACGTGTTACGCAGTGTGCTCTTGTGAATGATGACTCATAAGGATACAGCTCAGACTTCAAACTATGACGCTTCGGTGTGTCACACTAAATAACGGGGTTGCCCAAAAATGACAGTGTTGGAATGCATTCTCAAAAAAGACAGAAAGTGAACGAAACAATTAATAATGGCGATGAATAACGGATTGTATTATCTTACTCCCCCCTGTAATTTATACTCACTTACAGACCTGAAAAAGACTTAACAGCAGCACTTTAAGTTAGACTTTAAATCCAGACTGATTTCAGCTTCATTTCATATCTGTTTCAGTGAAAGAATGGTGAAACGTGGCATGATTCAATCTGGATTTCCAGGCTAATTATCAATGACACTTCAACAGAGAAATCCAAGTCCATGCTGCTTCGGTTACTGAGCGGTAACCAGATCACTGAGACGAATGGGTCATTTGCATACTTGGATTTATCACTGTGTTGAGAGCAGATTAACATGTTAAAAGCCTGTTGCATTCACACTTCTCTAAAGTGGTAACGCTGCGGAAATCTCATCAGTAAAATTGGCTATGCTAACATGACTAGACTGTTTTACTTGTAGCTGGCTGAGACCGTGTGAATGGAGGACAAAGCAGTAGCCAATCCAAGAGTGTGATTTCAATGAATGAATGTACTGTGTGTCAGGAGAGCATCAGTCCTGCCTCCTTGTTTGGCCCCACTCAGCCTCTATACATGTTCTGCTTGCCTGGATTAACCCACCATTCACTATAGAGACAGACATTCAGAACTTTAACAAAGTGCTTAGCCCATGTAAGTTAGTCTTCTGACATGCTAAATCTAAGGTGGCTCTAAGATGCAAAGTAGCAACCGGGAATTTGTTTTTCTACTTTAGTAGCTAGAATCATAAGATCACAGAAGGTAATGGCTTATTAGGTAAAAACAGGTGTTGTATGTGTTCACTCCCCACACTAACATGTTAGGCCTCCTCTTCCAAATGCTTCCCCCATAAAGATGACAGTACGCTGATACCCTCCCAGCCAAGATCTGTCTTGCAGCTGAGAGGACCAATAAAATCGGTGTCATTTCCGCACTAATTGCACTATCATCATCAAAACCAATATTTGCGCATCGCTCGGGTGCTACTCCTACATTGAACAGCTTACCTCAAGGGTCAGCTTTATGCCCAATGGTCATTTCATGTCCTTCAGATGTACAAAGGTCCCAACAAACTCCAGACAATCCAGGAAACTGACAACGATGTGTGTGATAACCGAAAGTGTATTGATTGATAGTAATTGAATGGTGGTTAAACATCCCAGCCAGGCAGTCGCAGGGTAGATGATAGCTTTTTGCCATCGATTCTCATGTGATGTGTTCCTCTCTCCTTTGCACTTTGCAGTGCTAACACACACACACACACACACACACACACACACACACACACACACACACACACACACACACACACACACACACACACACACACACACACACACACACACACACACACAGAGTGGCATTGAGGCTTGCAGCAGGGAACTCACAGCCAGCACGACACATTGACAGCAGGCTGTTGAAAGAGTGCATGTATAATCCAACCGTCCTATCACCTTGTGTCTGAGAACCCAGGTGCAAAAGGGGGGATGTCGTAAATGTTTGCAGAATCACATTAGTGGAAACCAAGACTTTTCTCATTGCACGCCTGCTTGTAGCTAGAAATGTTTGAGGTGTGCTGGGGACAATTTTGTAATTTTAGTTAACCCTAAACCTTTTCCTAACCTTAACCTAAACCTCCTTACCTGCCACATTAATCATCCTAATCTGTTGCGTAAATTCTCCTAACCTGCTCCGGAAGTACTCCTAACCTGCTGCGTAAGTTCTCCTATCCTGCTATGTAAGTTCTCCTATCCTGCTATGTAAGTTCTCCTATCCTGCTATGTAAGTTCTCCTATCCTGCTATGTATGTTCTCCTAACCTGCTGCGTAAGTTCTCCTAACTTGCTACTTAAGTTCTCCTAACCTGCTATGAAAAGTAGCTTGTGTCTGTCCTAATCGCTGTATATGAGAGATATAAAAAATATCAGGAAACTATCTTCATTTACTTTTTATTTCCTTATTTTAGGCTCTAAACTATCGCCATATTTTCTTTCATTCATTTTTTAAACTGGTACAAGCGACCTTCCGATGAGTCTTTATTGGCTTGTGGTCCCCCTAGGGAAGACTATTGTGTTCGTGAGAGTCTCAGCGTTCCACAGAGGGGTTATCATATTAGTGTTTAGGCCAAACCGTTTTGCGGACGCTACAGACGTTTTCGTGAGAAGACCTATTTTCGGGAAGTCTCATGGTCTGACAAACACTGCTCTAGCCGATATCGGCGGAGGCAGCCCATGCAACATCAAAAAATACATATCTCTCTAGCTTAAACAGACTTTATTATATTATATTATTATTTATTATGTTCATTAGATTTACGGCGGGGCATGGAAATTGTAGGGCAAAGGTTAAACTAAGCATTTGTCTTAAAATGTAGGACCCAACTTAATCTTCCTCTACTGCTGTGAGTGAATTAATCTTCATCTACCTCTACTGCTGTGACTGACTTATTCTTCCTCTACCTCTACTGCTGTGACTGACTGTCAGGGGAGCCTTTGACTATTCATGGTCCCATTAATGTCTCAGCATCCATGATTGTTGAATCCATTAAATAGATAGGGGGTTTTATTCCCCTCTTTATCCTCCTTTAACAAACACACCAACTCTGCTTTTGGGAGACAGCGATAGGCTCCGTGCTGGGAAGCACTCTCCAGGACAGGGCTCATGTCTTATTCTCTGTTATGTCCTTCAGGCCTGAGCAAATAGGAGAAGAGCAGTGGGAGGATCGTGAGTACACCACAGAGAGGGGGTTTGTGGGTATGGTAGTTTGGTAGGAGGTCAGATTTGCTACTAAAGACTCATATGGTGCAGCGACTTCCTGGACCATGTATGAAATGTCTGTAGACATGGGAACGTAAAACAATGCAGTGCTTTGGTGAATCCAGTATGACTTCAGGGGCTGGTTTTCCTGGACACAGTCCCCCATAACTTTCCTTTCAACATGTGTTTTGGGGACAGTAAGATACACCTATTTAATTTCTTCTTCAACACAAAATCCACTTGCCTTTTGATCACGTTTAATTGAAGATTCACAAGACTGTGAATTAAAGCTGTACTCGATCCACACTGCATCTCATTTGACTCGTGTTAAAGGTTAATTCTCTAGATCTCAGAGCTTTGGTGGGATACTCCAGGCACAGCTAGTGTTTGGCTGTGCTGCTGTTTAGTCTGGCCCTGGGCTTTTATCTAGTCACTTCACCTTGGGCTAAAACAAAACACAGAGCAGATGGAAGTCTTTCTTTCCCTAAAGTCAGACCACCTTGCATATTATACTTAGCTATAGTACAACATTGAAGTGAATAATGACAGTGCAGTGCCCCTAGCGGGTTTCAAACCCAGGTCTCCCAGCCGATAGCCATACTCGCAAACAACTGCACATTTTTTTTCATGGGGTTTGAAATAGGATACAATTGCTTTGGGAACATATAAATATTTGTGTGACTGTGTTCTTTGTGAGTGAATGTCAAAGTAAAATGTTGTAGTATTGAATCCAGGCAAGTACTAAGCGAGTTTACTGTCCCGTTCGAAAGAAGCAATTCTCAATGCAAACAGAACATTAAACATCAAAGGGGAATTACTCATGGCCAGACATGAAAGAGCGCTCATTTAAGAGTGAAATCGCATGATATACAGTCAGGGCTGCTGTGAGATGCCACATGCTCCGGTCTGTTTGTCTGTAATCATTTCTAAGCACGTAATAGCCAGCCTTTTCTTTGCTAGGAATTCACAATCTGGGAAGTCGTAGCTTAGCTGTTCACCTGCTTCTCCTTCTTCTCCCTCCAAACTAAATGGCCACTCATGTGAAAGTACTCATTTCCTATCTGGGCGTGCTCTGTAGAAGTGTGCGTATGTCTGCTCCTGCCCCGTGCAGCAATGGCGGCCCAGGCTTGGCCTGGGTCCATGGTGTGGCAGGCCTGGACCTGCAGCTGGGAGCCGAGTCCTAGCCTAGCAGAGCAAGGGATGTGTTTAGCCAGTGTGTTTGTGCCCCTGTTCTCCTTTGTAGAGCCAGCTGTAAGGTGTGTGTTTGGGACAGTGGTGCAGTGCGGTCCTGCAGATGTTTGACCATAAAGAGCAGCACTTCAAAAGGGCTGAGACATCCCCGGCTCCCCCCTCTCTACCCTCCCTCCTCCCTCCTTCCGCCCCTGTCTTCTGGGACACAGCTCCACATTGGAGGAGGTCAGAGATGGGAAACAATGCAGACTTGGGCCTTGTAATCAGAGGCCACCGACAGGTGTGAAGAGTAAAGGGCTAGTTCTGGACTGGAGAAACAAGTTTAGATGCACATCACTTTCTATGCTGTTGTCTCTCACATGATAGAGCGGACTGGCCAGGCAAGGCTTTATGTCTGTAAACTTTGGGCACCTTGAACTTGACTTCTACTTGCCTCCCCTCCTGGCCATCCTGTTTCTGTCCAGGAAGAACCTCTAGGAAAGCATTTGAAAACACCAGAACCTGAAACATTAAAAAATTATAAATGGATTAGTGTGTGTGAGTTAGGAAAGCTTATGTTGGGTGTTTTATCAATATATACTGGGAACTGGATCAGCTAACATGTTTGCATTATCTATTTAAGAATCCATTTAGTTCTGTTCTAACAATTACATGAAGGATCCATTTTGTGCTCTGACTTACATGAAGGATTCAGTCTGTGCTCTGACGTGTGGGTAATTTAACCAAGGATTTAGACCTGTTAAGCCCATCTGTTTGCAGCTCTTCAGATCTGCATCACAAACACTTGATTGCAGGGGCCACAGAGGAAATGACTGGTTGGTGAGGACATTGGAAGTATTGGAAGTAATAACACTGTTGTATGTACTCTGTTATTTCCTGTTAATTCTCTCTAAACTAGCCAAGTACATGTCTGACAGAATATAATGTGTTAGATTCAATCTGAACGTCGCATAGACCAACAACTGTACAATGCGGGTTCCTAGGGATCTGGCTTAGGGCCTTTACACTTTAGCTTACAGTATGTCATTTCTAATTGATCATAGTATCCTAGCGGTGGCATAGCGCCTGGTATAGTGTAACTGCTCAACCCTCCTGGAAGCTCCATTGAAGCCCCCACTAGTTGACTAGAGTCCCAGGTGACAAACGGTATGGGCAGGACATAGGAGGGACTTGATGTGCACACCTCCAGTGTTTGTGTGATTAGAATTTTCTCTAGGGGGGAATAGAACAACTTCTGTTCTCAAAGGTCAGTCAGATTTCTACTGCATTCCTGCTACATGTTTTCACATTTCCAGTTGCTTTGTCAAATGTCCCCATTATTCTCCTCTGGCACTCCCTCACAGTTGAGTTGGTGCTGCCAGGGCAATATGGGCATGAAATGTTACAGCTCAGACACATTTCTCAGGCAGGCCGTGAATTTGTAAAACAAATAAACAGCTTGTACACTTCTGTCAGAAATTGAATGGTTGTTCTCCTTTTCAAATAGTTACATAGATAGTTTCCAATAGAACATTAAACAATGGTTTCTTTTTCAACAAACGTCTTTATTTTTCCCTGATAAGGTCCAACATAAAGTGATGCCTAAGCACCCAGGTTTGTTTCGCAGCATGGTCAGTGAGGTCGTTAAAAATAAAAAATTCTACTTCATATTCATCATCTCCAGCACCACCCCAACATCCACATATGTGAAAATTGCTCGTTTCTGTGTTTTGTAGTAAAAAAGACAGAGAAAGATAAGTGTTTACAATTACATAATCGTGTGATTTTAACCAAGTATTGAGTAGGCATTGCCTACTAATTGTCTACTAATTTGTTGATGATGTAAACACTTATCTTCTATATTTTTTACTACAATTTTCACATACTGTATGTTGAGGTGATGTTTGGAAATTATGAATATGAAGCTGAAAAATTGAGAAATGTCCCTTTAAGATCACACACCTTCATTTGACTGGCTCCTCCTTCTCGGCAGCGCTCTCGTTGACATCCACAGCTGAGTGTTGTGCCCGGGGATAATACTCCTGTCCTGCCGCTAGACTCCTATCATAGAGAGAGAACAAGTGATGGCTTCAGGGGGGGGAGACATCTCATCTCATTCATCAACGTTTCTGAGTTCAGGCCCTGCCCTAACTCAAAGATGTATCATATCTGATCTGTTAAGCATAAGAAGCCGTCTTCTTTCATTTAGCAGCCTCTTGATCAAACGCTTTACTCTCAGGTATCAGATCCAGCAAACATTTGGCTGCGACAGGGAACAAGGTACTGTATCAGTACATGAGGGCTCGCTATATACAGGGGTATTATCGTTTCATAAATGGTGTGGGACACTTGATTGTTGCTCAGGATTGACGTTGGTGGCAAA